>NW_026779525.1:82500-94926 GCF_030144855.1 Hypanus sabinus | reverse complement strand
GGAACACACACACAATGCTGGTGGAACGTAGCAGGCCAGGCAGCATCTATAGGGAGATGTACAATTCGCTATTGACCTCCACAGAGATCGTCTGGCATTTCCTTTTCACCTATTACTGCATCTACATCATCATTTTTCAGCGGTCCGATATCTTCTTTTTTATTCTTTATACATCTGGTAAAGAGAAAATACTTTGGTACTTTTTCTTATATTATTGACCACTTGCTTGCATTTCCTGCACATTCATGTATATCTAGGAGCATTTATAACATAGTTGCCTCCAACACGACCCACACAGTAAATTACAGGCACCTACAAGTCTGTGAAGAAAACTACTCACAATTGCTGTAAATTTACCCCATCTCACCTTAACCAAAGGCCCTCTGGTATTAGACACTGGACTTATGTAAAAATAAACAAACTAAATAAGGGCTGTTGACTCAAACTCTTATCTCTCAAACTTGTACACCTCAGTCAGATGTCTATTCTACCACCAGAGTAAACAAACAAAGTTTATCAGACCTCTACTTGTAGCACATGTCACCGAATCCAGGCAACATCCTGATGAACCTGATCTGCAGCCTCTCCAATCCTTCCAAGAGCTGGACAATCATAAGTGAACACAATACTCCAGATGCACCCAAAACCATAAGGTCCAGGAGCAGAATTAAGCCAATCGGCTACCTGAATTTGCTCTGCAAATCCTCTCAACCCCATTATTCTGCCTTCTCCCAGTAAACGTTGATGCTGTTCCTAATTAGGAACCTATCGACCTGTATTTTAAATATACTCAATTACTTGTCTTCCTCAGCTGTCTATAATAATAATTTCACAGATTCACCACCTGCTAGTGAAAGAAGATTCTCCCAATGTGGATCATCCCCAGCCAGGACAGTTCACACAGTTCTCAAGCATGTTAAATTCCTGTATAAGCATTCCTTGTGGGACCTTGACAAACACCCGACTGATATCCAAGTAAAAAATCTCCATGTGTAACATCATCCGTCACCTTTGTCACCTCCTGGAAGAACTCCACTATGTTAGCAAGAAGCAAACCCCGCCCAAAGCCTCGCTGCTCAACATCAAACCACCTCAAACATTCTGTCATACACCCGTGGGACAGAAGATATAAAAGGCTGAAGGTCCGTACCACCAGCCTCAAGGATAGTTTTAATTCTGCATTTATAAGGCTATTGATTATCAGCAACTATGTTATTATTGGCTCTTAATAATAATAAGACAACTTTATTTATAAAATTGCAACATCCTGCATCTCGTAACTAATAACCACTCACTTAGATGATCACAATATACTTACAGAAGAGCAGAAATAATACATTTCGTGTATGAATGAATTTAAGGAGCAACTAATAATAGATTATGTATCTATCGAGCACTGTGGAGAGTAGAAATCTTTCAATGTTATATTGTCTATCAAAAGCCATTTGATTCTGTCTCTCACATGCTTAAGAGTTTCCAATATTATAAAAGATGCATCCAATACTTGTTAAATTTCTACAACATCTAATGAATTACAATAAACGCCCTAATAACATCCACAATGGAACAACCACTGTTACCAAAATAAATGCAGACTTTTTCCAGAGTGACACATTAAGCCCACTATGGTTTTGTCTGGCGTCAAATCCACACTTGAATTTCCTGAATCAGACAAAAATCTGCATCGAATCCGGGGAAAAAAGCAACGAATTATACCTTACACAGCTATACAGGGATGATTGGAATTAGTTACTCTTGCATCAGTGGAGCTAAAACAATTATTTCCAATAATGGAACCAATTTCCAAAGAAGCCATATATAGCATATATAGCTAGGCGTGACTATGTGATTGTATAAAATAATAAATTAAATAAGTTGTGCAGAGATAGAAATAAAAAAGAGATTATTTAGTCAGTATCGATAGGTTCTATGTCCATTCAGAAACTGGATGGTAGAGAATAAGAAGTTGTTTCTCAATCGTTGAGTGTGCTTGAGTGTCCGATCGTGTGCAGTAGTCCCCATGAACCAGACGGTGATGCAGCCGTTGCTTTGCAAGTTACACCTGTAAAAATATTCGAGTGATGTTGGAAACTCCTGATGAAATATAGCCACTGTTGTGCCTTCTCTGTAGCTGCATCGATATATTGGGTCCAGGTCAGGTACTCGGAGATATTTACAGGCAGGATTTTGAAATTGCCCACACTCGTCACTTCAGATCCACCTGTGAGGATTGGTGTGTCGTGTTTCCTCATCCTACCCTTTCTGAAACCTACAATTAGCTCTAACGATATATTTTCATCAACGCAAGGAGTATTCAGCACTCCGTACAAGCATGTACAATTCTGATAAGGGGTACACATCACTGAACGTAAATGAAAGCATAACCGATAAAAATGAAGAAGCAATCATAATAGAAGAACGTTAAACTTGGAAGAGTGGAAGATCCTGACTCCCCACGGAAGACATCCCCATGATCTGAGCGATGTTGACAAGGAGGCGTTGAGCGCCTGGCTCAGAGTTGGAGACCTCTTCCCAGAAACGGAAGAGATCATTGTAGCAATACAAGTCCAGGTGGTTAACACATCCAGTTATCAATAATAAAGAATAAAGGCCAGAAGGTTCAAGGTGATAAATGCTGAAAATTACAAGAGCTGCCAGAAACAATTGAACAGATTACAGGATCCTGCAGTAGTTTTACTCAATCTGAGCACTGACAATCAAGTGCTAGACAACTTTCACCAAGATCTTGCATAAACTACAACTGACGAAAAACACCATCCCTCACTATAAATACAAGTCTGCTCCACTTTTAGAGTTAGTGTCCGACAAATCCACCGTGACCGATCCATTATTACAGATAGGACAATTCATAATAACTGTCCGGCTATAATTTTACAGGATAAACTAGCAAAAACAACTTCTTAAATAGATAAAGCCATTTCAAATTCACATAACTTACAGAAATCAATTAATGAAAATCTTTAGAAATATGCTGAATTAAAAGAGGAAATTGAAAGACTGTGGAACACAGTATACATTGTCCCGATAACAATATCGACAGCTGGTATCATCCAAACAGCGCTACACAATAGTATTAAAGAATTAGCTCCACGCAGCAATGTTCATGTAAATGTTACGAAAGCCACAGTAGTATACACCACGAGAGTAATCTGAAATTATCTATTAATTGAGAAATGAATGTGCTTGGATATGCCCGTACCTCAGGATTTGCCATTTTGAGTTAAGAAATAATAAAAATTAATTCTAGGATATTTATAAAGAACCTTTCATCGGGGGAACGTCGTTCAAATTGCGTTACAATTGGATAAAGTGAAAACTAGAAAATAAAAGACAAAATAATATCAATTACAAGCAAGGTTCAAATTTTAAAAAAGAAGTTTTACGCTGGTGCTTAAAAGTGACTAACTTAGTCTACATCCCTTACACAGTACTTGCAGAAATCTTGGTCTCCCTAGTTATATATATATATGCCTCCGAATTTTATACAGTACTGTTGTTTTAAGTTTTGAATTCTACAGTTTAGGAGAATAGTTCAAAAACAAGCAAAAAAAAAAAAAATCTGACCTGCCAACGATCCTTTGGCCTTGTACCTTATTGTCTGCCTGCACTGCATTTTGTTGGCAACTGAAACACTGTTTCACTGAACTATTCTGTTCTGTTTTTCCTTGTAGAACCTTAATGCACCGACGTGATGATATTATTTATTTGGATCGCATGCATAAACGTTTTCATTGTATCTTGGTACATGTGATTATAAAAAAAAAAACAATGTGCCAAGTTGTTGTTGTCAATAACACAGAGCTGCTTGGTTGTTTAAGATTGTTACACCCAGGGGTGGTAGCGGGGATACGTTCCCACGACCTATTAAATGCTCCCAGTGCGCGCGACTCAAATAGCCTCTGACAATCAGGTCCAGCTCCTGGCCTTCACTTGTGACTTAGCTACTAAGCTTGGTAGAGGCATTTTTTCCGATAGTAGAAAGGACAAATACGCGTTACTGACACCTGATAGCCAGTCATTTCGGGCAATTGGGGCTCGTCGGCCGTGATTGGCAGCTCATCCAGATGAAGGAAAACAGTGACCTCACGCTCCACCCCTCAAGGGGGAAACTTATGAGTAAACCCAGTGGGGAAAAATCTGGTGCTATAGCCCATAGGACAGTCTTAGTTTGCATTCAACGCGGTCAGGCAACTCCTGTGACACTTCTGGTGCCAAGCCGTATCAGTCTCTGCAGTTCCTTTGTGTTCATTAACTGCTAATGATGTTTTAAATATAGTCAAATGTTATTGTAACGGAAGTACAGTCAGGATTACGATCAGATATCAGGGGAACTTTCAATTGAAGATTAATTAATATCAGAATATGAGGTTTGGACATTTTCTGGGACATCCATCGCTGTCAATTCCACTGTCTCTGAACAGAACTTTACTTTCTGTCCTAATATCCATGGAAGCATTGAATTAATTCATGTAATCTCAAACACTGAATGTTGAAATGCAGTTATAATGTTCTCTGTCAGTTGAGCCATTTTACTTTTTGACAATGTTCTCTGTTCCCATGGAAGGTGTTCAACAGAAACACAAGGAGACTCTGCGGGCACAAACTGAAACACTGAGAGTGAACACGATCCTGATGAGGGAGAAGGTGAAGGTTTTCCAGCTGGTTGATCGATTCGTTGAGCTCACGGTGATTACTACTGTTCGAGATCGGAGACTGGTGGAACATGAGCTGCTGGCAAGAGGCAGAGACCACGAGGAGTGGAGAGAGAAACATCTCTGCGGAGAGCTGGAAAAAATCCAGACTGATCAGTTGTTCCAAAACCGCTTTTCCTGGAGTAAATCCAAACCTGGGGATTCAGCAGCAGTGACCGGAGTCGCGGGGATCGGGAAAACCACAATGGTACAAAAGATTGTTTATGACTGGGCCATGGGGAAAATATACCAACAGTTCCAGTTTGTATTCAGTTTCAAATTCCGGGATTTAAACTCCATTAACTGCAGAATAAACCTGAGGGAACTGATTCTAGGTCAGTATCCTTACTTTGGGAATATCCTGGCAGAGGTCTGGAAGAACCCAGAGGGTTTGCTGTTTATATTCGATGGTTTGGATGAATTCAATGATAAAATTGAATTTGCTGACAGTCGGGGAGACACGGTACCTCGCTCCACATGCACAGATTCTGAATTCAAGTGCAAGGTGTCTGACATTATGTACAGTTTAATCCAGGGCAAGCTGCTCCCGGGGTGTTCAGTGCTGGTGACCACCCGCCCCACTGCGTTACATTTATTGAAAAAGGCGAAGATCAGTATCTGGGCTAAAATCCTGGGATTTGTTGGTGAGGAACGGAAGGAATATTTCATCAGACATTTTGAAGATCAGACACTGGCAGCAGCTGTTTTCAAACACGTGAAGAAGAACGAGATCCTGTACAACATGAGCTACAATCCTGCCTACTGCTGGATCCTCGTCCTGGCACTGGGCCCCTTCTTCACACAAAGAGTCAGGGACCCACAGCGAGTTCCCAATACTATCACCCAACTGTATTCGTGCTATATTTACAACATCCTGAAAAATCACGGCCGTGAGATTGAGAACCCCCGTGATGTGTTATTCAGGGTTGGTCAGATGGCCTTCAGAGGATTATCCGAGAAGAAGATTGTCTTTACAGATGGAGATTTGATCAACTACAACCTGCAGCCTTCCCAGTTCCTGTCCGGGTTCCTGATGGAGCTTTTAGAGAGAGAGGATTCCGCTTGGAGCGTGGTGTACACATTCCCACACCTCACCATACAAGAGTTTGTAGCTGCAGTCGCACAATTCCTGAATCCACATCCCGGGGATATCCTGATATTCCTCACTGAAGCCTACAGCATTACAGATGGGCAATTTGAGGTATTTCTCCGTTTTCTTGCTGGTCTCTGCGACCCAATGTCAACTCGGGGCCTGGAGGAGTTTCTGGGTCCATTTCTTCATGAAACATCCTGCCGGGTGATTGACTGGGTGAAGGAGGAGGTTAAGCACCGGACTGCAAACACTGGGACTGAAGCTCGTAAAAGGAGCCTCCTGAACACATTGCACTACCTGTTTGAGTCTCAGAATCGTGGGCTGGCTCAGGAAACACTGGGATCTGTGGAAACACTTTCATTCAGTGGAATGACACTGACCCCGATTGACTGTGCGGTCCTGTCTCATGCCATCGGATTCTGTGATACAATAAAACACCTCGATCTGACGGGCTGTCACATTCAGTGTGAAGGAATCCAGCAGCTGGGACCCGGGCTGCACAAGTGCCAGAAGCTGAGGTAACTTGATTTATCTCTCACTCTGAACTGTGAAACTGCCTCATTGTGTTGTTTCAATGTAAAGGAATTTCGGTAAATTTGTACTAAATCAGATTAAGAAGACTTGTGACAAATGCCCAGGGGATTGGTAGTGTTCTGTGGTTCCTTCTAAGGAGATGTTGGAGACTTCATCAGATCAGTGAACAACAATCATTAGTTTACTGGTATAAATCACAGGAATACCCGTGTTTCTCGCTGCCTGTGACACGTCCATTGACAATGTTCCTTCTCACTGTCACTGACACCCAGACCGACACTGACTGTAGCAGGTGGGTCAGAGATTCACACCCCCTTCCCGGTGAGGGACAAAAGACCGTCAGCAGACTGTCCCAGTGAGAAGGAAATAAATACCATTGTGAGATTGTCCTCCCCTGCCCTTCCCCGTGTGTGACTTTGCTCAGTTCCAGATACGCAGAGAGAGAGGGCGCAACTCCTCTGCGCCTCTGTTCAGACCCAACACACACGTCCAAATATTTTCTGCATCCTCTCGTCTTGTAGGATTATCGTTTACTCTTGGAATCCTCCTGTGGGACCTCTCATCCAAATCCCTCTTCCATTCTTTGGGATCAAGTCCCCATCTCCATTTCTCCTGTGGGTTCGCTATTACATTTCCCTAATCCTCCTGTGGGTTCGCTATTACATTTCCCTAATCCTCCTGTGGGATGGCTTTACCCCACCCTCTTCATCCTGTTGGATGTCTCATCCCCATCTTCCTTCTTCCTGTTGGATCTCTCAACCCATCCCCCATCCTCCTGTGAGAACTCTCTACACCACACCACATCCTCCTGTGGGATCACTATTCCCCATTCCCCTTCCTCCTGTGGGGCCTATGCTCCCAACCCACTTCCTCCTGTGGGGCCTCTGTTCCCATCCAGCTTCCTCCTAAGGGATCTCTCTTCCACATCAATTTCCTGCTGTAGGTTCTCCCTTCCCCAATCCCTTCCTCCTGTGTGATCTCTCTTCTACATCTCCCTTCTTCATCTGCCCTCACTCTACCCCATCCTCCTTCCGCCTGTGGGATCTCTCTTCCCCATCCCCCTTCCGCCTGTGGGACCTCTCCTCCACATCCCCTTATTCCTGTGGGATTTCTCTTCCCCATCCCCCTTCCTCCGGTGGGATCCCTCTCCCCATCTCCCTTTCTCCTGTGGGATCTCTGTTCCCCATCAACCTACTGTGGGTTCCTCTTCCCCAACCCCTTCCTCCTGTGTGATCTCTCTTCCACATCTCCCTTCTTCATCTGCCCTCACTCTTCCCCATCACCCGTCTTCCTGTGGGATCTCTCCTCCCCATGCTTCTTCCCGTGGGTCCTCTCCTACTGATCCCCCAACCTCCTGTCTGATCTCTCTTCACCATTCTCGATCCTCCTGTGGGATGTCTCTTCCCCATCCCCCTTCCTGCTGTGGGCTCTCTCTTCCCCATCAAATTACAGCTTTTGGATCAGTCTTCCTCATCCCCCTTCATCCTGTGGGATTCCCTTCCCCATACACTTTCCTCTTGTGGGATCTCTCTTCCCTATCTCCCTTCCTCCTGTATGAACTCCTTCCCGACTCTCCTCTTCCTGTCGGATCTCTTTTCCACATTCTCTTTCCACCTGTGGGATTTGTTTTCCCCACCGCCTTTCATCCTGTGGGATCTCTCCTCCCCACCCCTCTTCCTCCTTTGGGTCCTGTGTTCCATGTCCTAACATCCTGTGGGATTTCTGTTCCCCATCCCCCTTCATCCTGTGGGATCTCTCTTCCCCATCCCTTTAGCTCGGGTGGGTCTATTTCACTGTGTTGCATTGACATTTCTGCATTTCGGTCAGGAACACTTTTCTCTCCATCGGGAATGGGACAGAATATGTGGAGTTTACAGGGTCACATCGACAGACTACTGACATTTGACGAATACCCTGAAGCTGATGGGAACTCCGGTCAGTGATTTGCTGAAGGGTTTAATGTTTCCTGAAATATCCGAGTGAGAGAAATTCCCGCAAACCTACGGTCTGATTCACTTTGTTCATCAATTTGTTTGTTTGTGTTTAGACTCTGTTATAATAAATTGGGAGATTCAGGAGTGAAACTGGTGTCTGAGTCTCTGAGGAACCCGGAGTGTAAAATACAGAAACTGTGGTAAGTACCAGACTATGGGAGATTGTGTTTACAGTCACTGGGTGTCTGACACTGAACATTAATGTGATCAGTAATTGTGTTACTGATAAACACTGGGGATTTGTGCCGTCTCCTGTCTCTCTGTGTCCGTCACCCTCACTCTCTCTCTCATCTCCAGGCTGTGGGAAGTCGGTCTCACAGATTCTGGTGCCGAGCCTCTCGCCTCCGCTCTCAGTACAAACCCATCACTGACAGAGCTGGACCTGAGTCATAATGAACTGGGAGATTCAGGAGTGAAACTGGTGTCTGCGGCTCTGAGGAACCCGGTGTGTAAAATACAGACACTGCGGTAAGTACCAGACTGTGGGAGATTGTGTTTACAGTCACTGGGTGTCTGACACTGAACAGTCATGTGATCAGTAATTGTGTCACTGATAAATACTGGGGATTTGCACCGTCTCCTGTCTCTCTGTGTCCTTCACCCTCACTCTCTCTCTCATCTCCAGGCTGTGGTGTGTCGGTCTCACAGATTTTGGTGCCGAGGATCTCGTCTCCGCTCTCAGAACAAACCCATCACTGACGGAGCTGGACCTGGTATTCAACTCGCTGACAGACCGATCTGTCCCCGCTCTGCGCCGCCTCATACTGACCCTCCCGAGACTGGAGCGGATCTGGTGAGTGTTTGTGTTACTGTTCAATGTGATAAAATATCAGTGGATCCGCGGGTTTTTTGGTGATATTTGTCTGTGAGTGTTGAAACATTAACCCGGTCCCCTGTTACTGACTCTGTCGTGTAATCTGTTTATTTCATCTTTATTCTTCCATCTGTTTCAGGCTGGGGGAGAATGGATTCAGTCGGACAGGGGAGACGGAACTGAGATCTCTGCAGGAACCCAGACCGGGACTGAGAGTGGACTGTGAACATCCGCGCCAGCGGGATGGGGATATATTGGCAGATTCCCCGCACTCCCCTTTAATTCCCCCTCCCCTTTAACTCCCGCCTTTACCTTTAATGGCCGGGCGCCGGGGTTAATTCCCAACGGTTTTAATGGAACCGACTCCAGTCTCGAGCTCAGTGACATCGGAAGCCATCCCGTATTTCCGCCTGCTGTTCGGCGGCGCAGCTTCCGCCGGATGTGCGGGTTCGAGACTCCCCCACGTGAGACCCGGCGGAATTACACAGACAGGAAGAGCCCGTGATCCGGGGCTCAGTCCGGGACACGTGTCCCGGGGTGGGATATCCCGGGAGAGAATCTCTTTACTCCCTTTGCTGAGGGCGGTATATTCACAGTCTGGCAGATATAATGATGTTAAATAGACAAATACCTCGGCAGTGACCCTGGATCTGCAGCGATCTCTAATACGGCTCGAAAGTGTGATTTTATTATCATCGGTTCCCCGATACAGAGTGACGGTGAAAGACGTGTCTGAATATTTAACCTGTCACTCCTTGTCTCCGAACAGTTAATTGTGTGTGACCGTAAATGAATCGGGAACAGCTTATTTATTCCCGCACGTCAGAAGCTCATACATTGTTTAATTTGCATTTGTCATGATGAAATCAATAAACTGCTGTAACTTCCTGTCTTGGTGTCGGATTGAGTTTTATAACCATATAACCATGTAACAATCATAGCACGGAAACAGGCCATCTCGGCCCTCCTAGTCCGTGCCAAACTCTTAAACTCACCTAGTCCCACCTACCCGCTCTCAGCCCATAACCCTCCACTCCTTTCCTGTCCATACACTGGCCTCTACTACTTCTACAAGAAGCTCATTCCACACAGCTATCACTCTCTGAGTAAAGAAAAAAACCCTCGTGTTTCCCTTAAACTTTTGCCCCCTAACTGTCAAATCAGGTCTTCTCGTTCGAATCTCCCCTACTCTCAATGGAAACAACCTATTCACGTCAAATCTATCTATCCCTCTCAAAATTTTAAATACCTAGATCAAATCCCCCCTCAACCTTCTACGCTCCAAAGAATAGAGACCTAACTTGTTCACCCTTTCTCTGTAACTTAAGTGCTGAAACCCAGGTAACATCCTAGTAAATCGTTTCTGCACTCTCTCTAATTTATTGATATCTTTCCTATAATTCGCTGAACAGAACTGTACACAATATTCCAAATTTGGCTTTACCAATGTCTTGTACAATTTTAACATTACATCCCAACTTCTGTACTCAATGCTTTGATTTATAAAGGCCAGCGTTCCAAAAACCTTCTTCACCACCCTATCTGCATTTGACTCCACCTTCAGGGAACTATGCACTGTTATTCCAAGATATCGCTGTTCCACTGCATTCCTCCATGCCCTACCATTTACCCTGTATGTTCTATTTGGATTAATCCTGCCGAAATGTAGAACCTCACACTTCTCAGCATTAAACTCCATCTGCCAACGTTCAGCCCATACTTCTAACCGGCATAAATCTCCCTGCAAGCTTTGAAAACCCATCTCATTTTCCACAACACCTCCTACCTTGGTATCATCGGCCTATTTACTAATCCAATTTACCACTCCATCATCCAGATCATTTATGTATATTACAAACAACACTGGGCCCAAAACAGATCCCCGAGGAACCCCGCTAGTCACCGGCCTCCATCCCGATAAACAATTATCCACCACTGCTCTCTGGCATCTCCCATCTAGCCACTGTTGAATCCATTTTATTACTCCAGCATTAATACCTAACGACTGAACCTTCTTAACTAACCTTCCATGTGGAACTTTGCAAAGGCCTTGCTGAAGTCCATACAGACTACATCCACTGCATCACCCTCGTCATCATTCCTCGTAACGTCTTCAAAAAATTCAATAAGGTTTGTCAAACATGACCTTCCACGCACAAATCCATGCTGGCTACTCCTAATCAGATCCTGTCTATCCAGATAATTATAAATACTATCTCTAAGAATACTTTCCATTAATTTACCCACCACTGATGTCAAACTGACAGGTCTATAATTGCTAGGCTTACTTCTAGAACCCTTTTTAAACAATGGAACCACATGAGCAATACGCCAATCCTCCGGCACAATCCCCGTTTCTATTGACATCTGAATGATCTCCGTCAGGGCTCCTGCTATATCTACACAAACTTCCCTCAAGGTCCTGGGGAATATTCTGTCAGGACCCGGAGAGTTATCCACTTTTAAAGTTCTTAAAAGTGCCAGTTTTATCTGAGTTTTCTGCTGCCCCCGCACCCTCTGCACTGCAACGGGGGTCGGAGCTCCTCACACTGACACAGTCGCGTCTCAGCTCGAGGCTGAGGGAGGTCGGATGCCCAGGATCTCATCTCCACCAAAACCCCTTCCTGGCTAACTGACACCCTCTCGGCCCAACCCCCCGGGAGACAGTTAAAATCGACTGTAATATCAGACGTGACACCACTAAACTCCCTAGTACGAGAGGGACTGGGGATGAAATACCGGGGTCAGACACAGAGTGAATCTCCCTCCACACCGTCCCATCACATACTCCCGGGGTCAGACACAGAGTGAATCTCCCTCCACACCGTCCCATCACACAATTCCGGGGTCAGACAAAGAGTGAATCTCCCTCTATACCGTCCCATCACACAAACCGGGGTCAGACGCAGAGTAAATATCCCTCCGCACACACCCCTTCCCATTCACTCAAACTCTCCTCATTCCTAACGGGACGCAGCCCTACCCATTCGTTTCCATCGTCCGAACATTTCAACTGGGCTCCACCCCTTCCTATTCACTGCCACCATCTGACTCCCAATGGCACCCCTTCCAGTTCATTTCCAACGTGTCTCTTGAACCTGGAAATTCCGGGCACTCCTGAATTCCGTGTTTGACAGAACGCAGGGCTGCGTTTAGGGAATTTGACGAGAACGCCGATGGTTTATTAGTTACAAGGAAAGTCGAGGGTCGTGAGGATGTTGACGACTTTGTAAAACTGACGAGGCTCTCACTTCTGGCGGAGACTGCGGATACGATCGA
>NW_026779525.1:0-77500 GCF_030144855.1 Hypanus sabinus | reverse complement strand
AGACATCCCATCCCTTGTACTTAACTCGTTGAAACATGAAGGCCAATGTGCCTAAAGCTTTCTTTACGGCCCTATCTACTTGTGACGCCACTTTCAACAAGTTATGGACCTGTATTCCCCTTTTTTCTACCGCACTCCTCAGTGCCCGACCGTTCAACCTCCCCTGGTTAGTTCTACCGAAGAGCAACTCCTCGCATTTGTCTGCGTTAAATTCCTTCAGACATTTTCAGCTCATTTCTCCAGCTGGTGCGGATCCCGATGTAAGTCATTGCAACCTTCCTCGCTGTCCTCTACACCTCCAATCAGGTTGTCACCCGCAGATTTCCAGTAAACCACATTATCATTCAGATGGCTGTTATAGACGAGAAACAGAAACACTGCTCAATGCGGCACTGTAGGAGTCACAGGCCTCCAGTCAGAGATGCGACAATCTCCCTCCACTCTCCGGCTTCCACTACAAAGCCGATGTCTGATCCCATTTACTACCTCATTGTGAATGCCGAGCGACTGAACCTTCGTGACCAGCCTCCCGTGCGGGAGCTTATCATCTGGTTACTGACGCGGACACGATCACGGGGCAAACATCTTTCACCAAAATTTTGCTTTAAAGGGCAAACTCATAAAAGCTGCCATACATTACTATAAATACAATCGCGTCCTGTTTTAGAGTCAGAGGCCGGCAATAACATGACGAGCGATCCAGTATCGCGGGTAGGGCAATCCATAATACCTGGGACAGCACACCAGGACACCCGGTCGTGCGCAGGAAATAGAGGTGAGAATACGTGTGGAATTCGGAGATAGGTATACGAATAATAATCGCTATAAAAGCAATAATAATAGAAGTAGTAGCAATATTTGAAGAATTCCTCCAAAGTATTGCCAAGACCGTCGAAGTGTCACCAATGTAGATCGGGTCAAATGAGTTATGTGAATTCGGGACCGCTTTGAGAAGTGAAATGAAGACGATACTGAGAGTCAGACCGTTACACTCGATCACTTGTGAGGGGACGAGACGTTTCACGTCGCTCCTGTTCGGTGGGGAATTTGTTTGGGACCAATGACCATCACTCCACTAGTTACCAGGTTGTTAGAGAGAAGAGAGAGAACAGACATTTCAGTCAAAAATTTAATAGGTGTGAACCCGACTTTCAGTGGCATAAGGAAGGAGCAATGGGATCAACATGCACGAAACAGCGCCCCCCTAACGCCTTCACCGGCGTCCTGGGGATGTTAACCAGGCCAGTCTGACAAAGTCACCAAGCAATTACCATCAACAGATCGCTTGTGGTACCCGAGGAAACCACCCACTGGACCACTCTTACACCACCAACTACCGTGCGGGTCCACTCCCTCACTTCGGTAAGTCTCATCACCTGGCTGTACTTCTGCTCCCTGAGTCTAGGCCGAGGCTGAAGACCGCAGCGCCAGTAGTGAGGACCAAGAACGTTTGGTCCAGGGAAGCGCAGGAGCGCCCAGAGGACTGCTTTGAATCGGAGAGCTGGACTGTATCCAGCGATTCATCTTCCAACCTGGATGAGTATGGTGTAGTTCTTACGGACTCCATTAAAACCTGTGTGGATGAGTATGTTCCTACAGAATTACTGTACTATCCCAAACCAAAGGCCGTGTATGAGCTAGAGAGTACGTCGTCTGCTGAAGTCTATATCTGCGGCATTTAATTCTGGCGACCTGGGCCTGTACCAGAAAACCAGGTATGATTTGCGGAGGGCGAAGCGACAACTTCGAAGGAGGTTGGAGGCGACATCGGATGTACGACAACTCCGTCAGGGTTTGCAAGACATGACTTCCTACAAAGCGAAACCCGGAAGTATGAATGGCAGCGACATTTCACTGCCAAATATACCCAACGCCTTCTCTGAGCGCATTGAAAGGGAGAATATAACTACAGCTGTGAAGATCCTTGTTGCACCCGGTGACGCTGTGATCTTCGTCTCAGAGACCGATGTTAGGCTGTCTTCAAAGAGAGTGAATCCTCGCAAGGGGAATGGTTCGATGGAATTCCTGGTAAGGTTGTGAATTCCTGGTAAGGTTGTGAATGTCTGTGTCAACCAACTTGTGGGCGTTGTCAAGGACATTTTCAACCTCTCACTGCTACGGGCGGAAATTCCCACTGCTTCAAAAACAACAAATATACCATTGCCTAAGAAGAATAATGTGAGCTGCCTTAATGACTATCGCCCGGTAGCACTCACATCGAGAGTGATGAAAAGCTTTGAGAGGTTGGTCATGACCAGGGTTATCTCCTGCCTCAGCAAGTATCTGGACCCACTGCAATTTGCCTATCGCCACAACAGGTCAATGTCAGATGCAATCCTAATGGCTCTTCATACGGCTTTAGACCACCTGGACAATACGAACACCTGTGCAGGATGCTGTTTGGTGACAATAGCTCAGCATTCACACCATCATTCCGCAATCCTGATTTAGAAATTACAGAACCTGGCCCTCTGTGCCTCCGTCTGCAATTGGATCCTCGACTTCCTAACTGGAAGACGAAAATCTGTGCGGAATAGTGAAAATATCTCCTCCACGCTGAAGATCAACTTTGGTGCACCTCTGGGCTGTGTGCTTCGCCCACTGCTCTACTCTCTGTACACCCATGACTGTGTGGTTAGACGTGGTTCATATACCATCTATAACTTTACTGACGATGCAACCATTGTTGGTCGAATATGAGATGGAGACGAGAGGGCGCACGGGAACGGATATACCAACTAGTGGAGTGACGTCTCAGCAACAACCTGGCACTCAACGTCAGTAAGACGAAAGAGCTGATTGTGGACTTCAGAAACGGCGAGACAAAGGATCAGATGCCGATCCTCACAGAGGGATCAGAAGTGGAGAGAGGAGTAGATTCAAGTTCCTGGGTGTCTGTTTATCTGAGGACCTAACCTGGTGCCAACCTATCGATGCAGCAATGAAGACGGCAAGACAGAGACTATACATCATTTTTAGTTTGAAGAGATTTGGTATGGAGGGTTGTTGGGGGGTGGGGTGGAATGCGGTGCTACTGCACAGGACTGAAAGAAGCTACAGAGTGTCGGAAGTTTAGGCAGCTCCATCTTGGGTAATAGCCTCTAAACTTCCCAGGACATCATCTTGGAAAGTGTCAGCGTCCATTATTTAGGATCCCTGTAACCCAGGGCATATCTTTTTCACATTGCTACCATCAGGGAGGAAGTACAGGAGACTGAAGCACACACTCAGCGATTCAGGAACAGCTTGTTCCCTTCTGTCATCCGATTCCTAAATGGACATTGAGCAGGTGCTTACTATCTCACATTTTTATCATATATTATTTCTGTTTTGCAAGATTTTTAAAATTCACTCTACACCCAATGTTATTAGTTTACTTATTTATCTACTTTTGCTATGTTATGCTTTGCTTTGACCTGCTGCTGCTAAGTTAACAAATATCACGGCACATGCCGGTGATAATAAACGTGATTTTGATCATGAGAATATCTGTTTGTGTCCGGTACTGCAACGCTCCGCGGAGAGCGAAGAACATGTCAATACACAGATGGATTCATGGTTCTTCACTGGAACCAAGGAAGAGGTCAGTTTGTGCCACTGGACACGGAGTCCTGAGGTCAAAAGAGTGGAACTGTCCCAATGCAAAATGTTTTGTAAATCAGAAACTCTCCCCCATATGTTTCATGGACAGTCTACTGTATTATGATGATAAGAAAATTGGCCATGAAACACTTGAAAAGGAACAGAAAGACCGAATGCAAGGAATTATAGTGCTCTTCGCTCGCTCGCTCTCTCTGTCCCTCTCTCTTTTTATCTCTCGCTCTCTGTCTCTCTCTCAGTCTCTCTCTCTCTCTCTCCTCCCCCGGCTCTTCCGCTTCTGTCCCTCTCTCGCTCTCACTTTCTCTCTCTTTAAGCCAAATACTGTGTACGGACTTCTATGTTCTATGTACTCATGCCAGCCTGCTTTTCAATCACAATATTCAAAAGTCAACTTTTGAAACATATAGCGCTTTTCTTTAAATGAGCTTAATGATAGAATCTGCACGTTTTGTTCTAACCTTATCTTCGAATTTTACTCTCAGTTTTTTTGCGAAATCTACTGAATATTTTATAAATAAATTGTGAACATATCAAACTTCATACATCGATATTATTTGACAACACCTCCCCACACCTGCTACTCAGGTACTATGCAAAAAGAGTTAACTGCATGTGTCATTTCATTAAATGCCGATATCGTCATTTCCAAGGAGGGTTTCAGCGTCACAAGGGAGTTTCCCTCTCCTATTAATAAGCATCTGAATCACTGAGCTCTCACTGAACAGCCGCTCCGGCACTCACAGTGATTCACCGATCCACACAGCGGGACAGAGAGAGCACGCTGCAGAAGGAAGGTTTGCTGGTTCCGGAATGGATCAGAGTCCGGGAACAGCAGCGTGGAGAGTGACAGTAATTCCGAAGAATGTCTTCTGGGCTGCTCAGTTTATCTTTGCTAATTATGAATGGATGACCCTAGACCTTCGAATTACGTATGCATTAAAAATCATTCAAATGATTTACTTCCCCGTCCTCGCCATCATTGCTCTTCCCGGTAAGTCTGTCTCCAAAGCTCAACTATGCAACACTATTAAACTGTTTTCTAATGTTTATCGCCCATTTGAAATCATTGCTGCTGTCGCACACTGCGGTAAGACATTTTGATAGATTCAAATTCTGTAACAATGCTGTTCCCTGTGACTCCCAGCACTGCGCAGGACGTTGATGTAACCGGTAAAATCTGTCCAAACGTTGCACACATAATGTCATGACCTTTGATATTTTGCCTCTGAAACGTTGCTTCTTTCCTGTCGCTTCTTCTCCCTCGAGAACATCAGCTGCCGAATCAAGTTGCTTCCAGACCTTGTGTTTACAATGCAAATTAATTTTCCAAACACAAATATTTGGAAATATAATCCGAATCCGCAATATTCTCGCAGCCAACTGCCCTGTCGACTAAGCGCCAGCCACAAATCTACACACTAGCCACAAATCGGACAGATTCTTAACAGAAATCGCTTCCTGATGTGTGTCACTTGAATATTATTTTTCTCCTCCTCGCAGTGAACCTGGTGACGATTTTAATCCTGTCCAGAGGAAAGTGCGGTCTCTCCAGAGTTGTCACTCTCTACCTGGTTGCCATGGCAGCGGCGGATCTTATGGTCCTTGTCCTGGACCTGATATTGAGCAAGATTCCGTATACTTACGCGCCAATGGAACTTATCCTCTGGGCCTGGGATACACCAGTGTGTAACATCCACGCCGTCCTGCTTTACGCCGTCACCGATTGTTCGGTCTGGTTCACCGTCACTTTCACCTTTGACCGGTTTGTGGCCATTTGTTGCCAGGAGCTGAAAACAAAATATTGCACCGGGAAAACTGCGGCTGTGATTCTGGGGACAGTGACTGTGATCAGCTGTTTCAAGAACATTTACTGGTATTTTCGGCTGTCAGGGTATTATACATGGATAATTGCTCCTTTTATTTGTATGCAAACCGTGAATTATGTGTCTTTTTCTGTATCAATTCCAATAGACTTATTTCATTACCTTCTCACCCCTGTAATCCCATTCCTGCTGGTTCTCCTGACGAATGCATTGACCGTCCGGCATGTTTTAGTCACCAGCAGAGGGCGCAGGAGACTCCGGTGTGCTGACAAGGGACAGGGTGCCGGGGACCAGGAGATGGAGAGCCGCAGGAAATCCCTCGTTTTACTGATGATCATCTCTGGCAATTTCGTCCTGCTGTGGGGACCGTTCACTGTGTATTCTTTGTGGACCCGACTGTCATTTGCCTCTGCGGCGAATCTTCCTCCTGATTCTCTGCGAGAAATGGGATCGATGCTGCAGCTTCTGAGCTGCTGCACAAACACGGCTCTTTACGCCGTCACCCAGACCAAGTTCAGGGAGCAACTGAAGGACACGATAAAACATCCCCTGGCTGTCATTGCTGGTAGGATGTCATGAAGTAATGATGTTTCCCTGCCTGGCTCAACTAATTCACCACTCATTGCAGGCAAACTCTGCAGCAAAGGGGACCCGTGTAAATTCGAGTTCGTCTCATTCGTCACTCGCTTTACTACCGCGCATGATTCCTCACTCCAGCTCAACTGACGACCCTTTGAATCGTTTTTTTTTCTGCATTCACCAGTGTATATTCCCCTCTCTTCCCGAGTGGAACGACCTACGTTTGTCAGTGTATATAGCGCCGCCCTGGTGACCCACAGTTCTGTCTTGCAAGTCCCACCGTCCACCTGGTGCGGATGCACTGCCCCGCTCCAGCGTGCGATTGTGTGTTCCCGAAACCTCTCCTGTTCAGCGGTCCAGTTCCCCCAGTTCGCAGTTCGAGACTGGAGACCGTGTCCCGGGTATCGGTGACCGAGACCAAGGATTCCGGAAACATCTTGCAATCTCAGTGTTAACGGAAGCTTGAAAAGTCGATGCTAGTTTGGTGGAAATGCGAATGTTAGTCCGCAATGTGGGATGCAATTGCTGTAGTTCTTTATAAAGCCTCAGTTTGGTCGAGGGGGAAGGCGGGGACAGACGCGTCGCCGGATTCCAATGAGAAAGAAACGCGGGGGAAATACAGCGCACATACTTTGGTGTTTTACCGATAGGGAACGAGAGACTGTAAACTCTGGAACTGCTCGTCCCTTCAGAATTAGCACAGACCTAATGCCATTGGCTTGTCTTCCAAACTTACCTGACTTCCCCAAATCTATCAAAGTCATTTAGAGTCATTGGACCAGCCGGTAAAATGGGCTGAGAAGTGGTCGATGTAATTTCATTCAGGGAACTGCGAGCTGTTGCGTTAGGAGGATTCACACGTTGAATGTTGGGGCAGCGATGACTGCGGTGGAACAGGGAGATCTGGGAATGGAGATCCATAATCTCTCGAAAGTGGCATCAAAGTTCGACAGGGCAGTAAAGAGGGTATTTGGTACATTGACCTTCATAAGTTAAGGTATTGGGTATCGGTGATGAAATGTTATGTTGAAGTTTCATGACGTTTTTGAGGCCGAATTTGGAGTATTGTATGCAGATCTGGTCACCTTTCTGAAGGAACGATATCAATAAGATTGAATGAGTTCATAGAGATTTTACGAGACTGTTGCGGGGTGTTGAGGACAGAGCTATAAGGATAGCTTGAACAGGTTATCGCTTTATTCCCTGAATCAGAGGAGAAAAGCGAGTGATCTGACCTATCACTTCAACATGTAGTAAACAGAACGGTCACGACTGCTGGTGGCGCATCACTGACTCTCTGGTATAGTCACTGTGTATTCAGACCGGTCACTGAACACACGGACAAGGCTTCTCCCTCAATATCGGCAATCGTGTTAGAAATGTTTGTATCAGGTCCATGAATATCCGCACAGATCATCTCATTGGTCATTCAGAACTTCCCTCAAAAAACTAACACTGCCGTTGCATTTCCTGTCCCAACTCGGGCACAGCAGTGACTTTCATATTTAAACTCGTCAATAATAATACCGCTTAATCATTGACCACGGACTGTGACTGAATATCCGAGCACAATATTACATTTACTTCTAAATACCCAACCCATATTCTGCATATTAAATTGTGAATTTCCCATCAAGAGCCGAAGTGTACAACCACGGGATGAACTACTCAGTTGTGCGTTTGCGAAAAATCAAATTAAGACAAGTTATTAAACGATCTCCAATTAAAACACGAATCCCTATGTTATTCCAATCTCAGGATACGTTAGAAATCACCGGGTTCAAAGTGAGTTTATCATCAAAGTCCGTATATGTTACCATATCCTATCTCAAGAACTTTTTTTCATTTCTGGCTGTTACTGGAGGGGGTGGAAGAGAAGTAAACTATTTTCCCCCAACTGCTACACATAAGCAGATAGCCGCTGCCAAACAACTGAGAAGGTGCGTTTGAAAGATTTGTGAATGTGAGACTGTAAGCAGCAGGGAATCAAATCGAGGCAGATCTGAAGACGAAGAAGGACGTGAATCAGTTCCGATGGGATCGTCACAAACTCTCCACTCGGCATACTGACCGCGTGTCTGTGACGTCCTGGAGAGACACGGTCAGGGCTGAAGAGGTCAGAAGAGCCGAAAACAAACTGAATGCTATGCCAACATGTTAGAGCCATCAAAGCCGTAATTTGGACGTTCAAAAAAGACAATTCAGTTCAATAAACGGAGCAGTCTGTGTTTTTATAGACCTTCAAAAATACACCAGTTCAATAAACAGAACTCTGTGTTTTTATAGACACCTCAGCGCTGCTGTGGGGAATAATGGGGACAGATTTTTTTCTTTCATCCCGCCCATCCCCCACCTAATAATCTTTATCTATCGCCTTCTGTCTTTTATCACCTCCAGCTCCATATTATAGCTCGATCCCCCATCATTTCCAGTGTGATCAGACCATTATATACAGGAGCAGGAGTAGTCCACTCGGCCGACCGAGTCTTATCTCCCATTATATCATGGCTCATTTGTAACTACTCTTAACCCCATTCTTGCGCCTTCTCCCCATGACGTGGCATCCAGACTAACCAGGAACCAACCAATCCACGCTTTAGTATACTCAGTGTTTTGGCGTCTACAGCCGTCGATGGCAATGAATTACACAGGTTCAACACCATCTGGCTGAGCGAATTCCTTCTCGTCTCTGCTCTAAATGGACGTCCTTCTGTACTGACGCTGTGCCCTCTGGTCCTGTTTTCACATTTACTCCATCTACTCCTTTGGGTATTCGATAGATTTCCATAAATCCACCCTCCTTGTTCTGAACTCAGGCGAGTACAGGTTCAGAACCTTCAAACTCTCCTCATCCGTTCAGCCTTGTATTCCCGGAATCATTCCCGTGAACCTCCCTGGACCCTTCCCAATACCAGCATTACCTTTCTTAATGAGGTGTCCCAGACCGATCACAATACTCCGTGCGGTCCGATGAACGCGGAGAAAAGTCCGCTGAAACGGTTGATTTCTGCAGTAGAATTAAGTCAAACACCATGTTTCCTCCATAATCTATCCACCTGCCGATATGTGGAATCACGGTTAACAACTGAGCTCTCTGACATGCGCATGCGTTTAGTGGTGATCTAGTTCACTCGCTGTCTACCCTGTAGAGATGAAATGTGCCCGTCATCAGATATGTAATATGTAAGGATCAGTTCAGCTGTTCAAACGGATGGACGCTCTGTAGAACATGGGAACTGTCGGTGACGGGTCAGTCGAGTCCCGCCTGTTCTTATTTTTCTTATTTTCATTCTCTCCGTTCGGTCTCATTCTTCTATCTGATTATGTTCACGGTGTTTTACTCCGGGCTGTTCCAGTCAGAGTGGATCAGCTCCCTTTTCTCCATCCTCCTCGCTGTTTCTCATTCTCCTATTAGTGATGTTCACGGTGTTTTACTCCGGGCTGTTCAGTCAGAGTGGATCAGCTCCCTTTTCTCCATCCTCCTCGCTGTTTCTCATTTTCCTATTTAGTGTTGCTTACGGTGTTTTGCTTCCGAATTCGCTCCCGATCCTCCGAATGCTTCCCCGCTTATGTCTTCTCACTCGCCGGTATACAAATTTAGATATGTGAGTAGCAGCATGAGAAATCATTATCGGACCTTCACACAGTGGAGTCGTGTGTTTTGTTTTCTTTTTCAACACTCTGTCCATCTCCGGACTGCTCCCTCTTTGTTCTTTCATATCTCCGTCATTATGTCTGTTCACATCCCAAGGCTCTGTGACAATTTGCTTCCTCAATTCTCCGTCTGTTGTCTGTTCCTCTCTGTCCACACGTCGGTCCGCTACTGAGCAAGGTACATCTCATTGTAGCATTTCGGAGCATATATTTTCACTGATCATAAATGTACGTTGCAGTTTAAATAACCTTCAAAGACACCGGGAAAAAAAGACGACTTTTTGATCTTTTTCCGTCTCTCTCTCTCTCTCTCTCTCTCTCTCTCTCTCTCTCTCTCTCTCCTCTCTCTCTCTCTCTCTCTCTCTCTCTCTCTCTCTCTCTCTCTCTCTCTCTCTCTCTCTCTCTCTCTCTCTCTCTCTCTCTCTCTCTCTCTCTCTCTCTCTCTCTCTCTCTCTCTCTCTCTCTCTCTCTCTCTCTCTCTCTCTCTCTCTCTCTCTCTCTCTCTCTCTCTCTCTCTCTCTCTCTCTCTCTCTCTCTCTCTCTCTCTCTCAAGGCTGTATGGTCTTCACACTCTGATAATAAATTGAAGGGCAGACACAGAGAGAGCGAAAAAGCGAAACTATTCGCCATCGCATGTTTTGTCGACATTGACGCCAACCCTCTTGCCCGAAGATATCGTGGAGGCGCGATCCTTCGGGAAGCACAATATTTTCGAATAGTATCGGAAGCGTATTTCACTCTTTACGAAGGGACGGAAGCAAAAGGGAGAACATCAGCCTGACCTCAGTGTTTGGGACGATGTTGCAGTCCTTTATTAACGATAACGTTTCGCGGCACTTCGAGGCACACAATAAAACAGGCCAAACTCAGCACGATTTCCTCAAGGAGCAATCTAGCCTGATGAATTGTTTGGAATTCATTGAGGAAATAACAGGCAGAATAAACAAAGGAAAGACACTAAATTTTGCGCTCACGGGGGGCAGGTTGAGGGAGGCTTAAAAGCAAGGCTGTGTAGTTTGAATAAAGTTATCTTTGACTGCAGTTTACCGACTCCGTGTCGTTATTTTAGCGGGCGTGTAGCACACCGCTACAAGACACTAAATTTTCCTTACTGGAATTTCAGTACTCGTTGACAAAGCGCAGCGCATACGTCTGATAAACAAAAGATAAACGCCCCTCATAATACAGCAGAGATACAGCCATAGATAGACGAATGGCTGACTGGGTGGAGCAAACAGTGAGAATAAAGAGGACTTGGCTACCGGTTACTAGTCGGTATTGGGGCTGCACCTTTTCACAGTACATGTCAGTAATCGGGATGATGAATCGGTGGCTTTGCGGCAATATCTGAGGGAAACCCAAATATCGGTTGAATATCGGTGGTCTTGGGAAGGCAGAAAGTGTGCGGAAGACCTTGAGCAGATGACGAGACGCGTAATGAAGTGGGAGATGGACTATACTGCAGGGAATTTTATGGAAATGCACTGAGCTCGAAGTAATCAAGGCGAAGACTATTCTCGGATCGGGACAAATCAGCAAAGAAGAGATGTGACATGAGTTCGGAGACCCAGTGCGGATTCTCTAAAGTTTCATTGCCAGTTTGACGCGGTAGTGAGGAAGGTAAATGCAATGTCAGCGTTTATTTCGAGAGAAATAGAAAATAAAAAGAAATATGTAATGCTGAGCCTTTGTTAGGTTTCGCTGAGACCGCACTTGGAAT
The DNA here is from genome assembly GCF_030144855.1 of Hypanus sabinus. Taxonomy (NCBI): domain Eukaryota; kingdom Metazoa; phylum Chordata; class Chondrichthyes; order Myliobatiformes; family Dasyatidae; genus Hypanus; species Hypanus sabinus. The sequence goes on along the minus strand of NW_026779525.1, from coordinate 66,124 downwards.
CTAGTGAAAGGTTTTCGTCCCTTATCTACAATGGATGTGCCGCCAAAGGTCAGAGTGCAGAGGTCGGTCAGGAGACTGATGCCAGGAAGAGAAGAGTGATATATGAGGAATATTTTAGCACCCTGGGCCTTGGTCGCTGGAATGTGGAAGAATGAGACGGAGATCTCATTGAAATCTACCGACTATTGTCAGGCTGAGTTGGAATGGACATGGAGAGGATTGTAATGTAGTGCGAGTGTCGATGGCCAACGGGCACAACCTCCGATAAGGACATCCCTTTAGAAAAGGGACTAGAAACAATTTCTGTTTCCAGACAGTTATGGATTGTGTAATTTATTGCCACGGAAAGCCGTGAAGGGCAGGTAATTGGGTACATTTAAAGCGGCGGTTGAAGAGGTGGACAGGTAGTAAGGGAGTCAACTGTGTCGAGGAGAAGACACGGGAATGGAGATTAGAGGAATGATATGTATGACCATAAGACCATAAGACAGAGGAGCAGAATTTGGCCATCTGGCTCATCAAGTCTGCTCCGCCTTTCAATCATGGCTGATCTTTTTATTTCTCTCCTCAAGAACTCCAGTTCCCAGCCCTCTCCCCGTAACCTTTGGTGTCATGTCCAATTAAAAACCTATCAATCCCTGCCATAAGAACACCCAGCGACCTGGCCTGCACACCTGGATGTGGCAATAAATTCCACAAATTCACTAGTCTTTGGCTAAAAGATTTCTCTCCATCTCGGTTTTGAAAGGGTGCTCCTCCATCCTGACGCTGTGCCATCTTGTCCCATCCTGACGCTGTGCCATCTTGTCCTAGGCTCTCCCACCATGGGAATCGCCCTGTCCACATCTATTCTGTGTAGTCCTTTCAACATTGGAATAGTTTCAATGAGATCCCCCTCTCATCCATCTGAATTCCAGCGAGTACAGTCCCAGAGACATCAATCATCCGTGGGAACGTCCTCTGGACTCTTTCCAATGCTAGCGCATATTTTATAAGATGAGTGACCCAAAACTGTTCACAATACTCAAGGTGCGGCCTCAGCCGTGATGGAATGGCGGAGATCGTTGAGCCAGATAGCCTAACCCTGTTCCTGTACCTTGTGGTATTGCTGCTAAATTTGTTGAGAAAATAATGATGAACATTGCTTTTCATGATTCGCATAACAAACCGTCCGGCGTCCCTGTGACTAAATTTGGAGGTTTGGATGTTTTAAAGTGACAGTTTCAGAGGAGGTCCCCCCGATAAACTTGTCGCGACGAGGATGGGATTCGAACCCACGCGTGCAGAGCACAATGGATTAGCAGTCTATCGCCTTAACCTCTCGGCCACCTCGTCTGCTCTTCCCTCTCTTGTGTTCCGAACTTCTGAATTTATTCACAGCATTTAAATCTTCTGCTTAAGGTCTACACGTTTCTATTCAGATTCTCTGCCGATTTGCTTTGCTCGCCGTTCTTATCAGAAATTCATGTACGTGGATCAGGGCAATTTAGAGAGATATGTGTCAACCACAGGAAACATGGAAATAGGTACTTTATGCACTTTGGACGCTATGGAGCTACTGTGGCATAAGTATCGATTCCGTGCTCTGTAACTCGGAGAAACTGTGAATGTTTTGAGTTGTAAAATGAGGTAAATTTATGTTGAATTGAACAAAATTTCAATAGCTTTGCGATCACATTGCTCGAATTCAAGTAAACAGATGTTATAGGAATTTGCCATCTGGTTGGAGAATGACGATTTTCCGTGTATTGGGCAAATGCAATAACCCGATGACTACCACATTAAGACGCGCTGAATGTCCCGTCCGGCCGTGCGCAGCCGCAGATCCGAACACCCTAACGCTGAACCGACACAAACACATGGCCGCCCGGTTCTGGAATACCAATCCCACGGCTGAAGTAGCTAATAAGAAGTCGAGTTTACTCTGTCAATAATGCATTGAATGTGGTGGACCTTTGTCACTGATTCCAATCCCAGAATATAACTGCTGCAAAAGACAGTGGCGTGTGCCTGTGACAATTCCTTTGTGTGTGACAGAAATGGAATATTGAACAGCCTAAAGCAGGAATGCATGGAGAGATATTGACACAACAATGGTCGAATGCTCACCTAGGATGAAATCACTGCAGGCGAGTACTTTTAGCTCGGTCAGGAAATGATTTTACAGGTGGAAACTCCTTGCAGCATTCAGCATTTCCCCATTTTCCCTCTTGGCCTTTCTCACAGAATACGACCGTGTGGCCTAATGGATAAGGCGTCTGACTTCGGTGCTTGACTGGTGGAAGTCATCAGAAGATTGCAGGTTCGAGTCCTGCCACGGTCTTTTTGACAAACTAGCGGATTCGGTTCCACTCTGTCTCTCACTACTTGCAACATGGTTGTCTCAATTCCGCCTGGGGATTAATCGGAGTTTTCCACCCTCGGGGATAAGTAATGCCTCCTCTTCGTTGTACACAACATATAATATTATGTGTCTACTCTGTGCAGTATTTCTGCAGACACTTTCATAAACAATTGGCTGGAGCTCCTCAGAAGTTCAGGAGGAGCTGCTGCTGGGAAGGTGAAGTTTATTTCACATTCAGCTCCGTCTCCGAGCACACCTCATCGGCAAGAATTCACCACCCAGCACTGACGGTACATTCTCCTGTTTTCAACCCTGCTCCTCTTCTTGGACACAACGCGCTGGTTCTCTGCCTGCTCTGGATCTTTTCATCACTATTTGCCGACTAGACATCAACCGCCTCAACATCAGGAATCCTCACTTCTCCTCGAACCTTACCCCCTCTGAATGCACTGCCCTCCAATCTCTCAGCACCGGTCCCAAACTTACCACCAATCCCGCAGACAAAGTGCTGTTGTTGTAGAGTGGCGGACTGACCTCTACCTTGCTGAGACCAGTAGGTAACACTCGGAATCATCCTCTCGCCCACACCTTGAAAAAGCCCGACTCCGGACGATCAGAGAACTGTATCCGGCATTACATCATCAACTCTGGAGAACCTCCATTCACTGTGGGGTACTCATGGTTCCGTTGCCCTGAACTGCTCGCTCCTACCTCCTCCTCTATTCACAAACCTGATTGTCCGGGTAAGCCCACTGTCTCTGCCCTTTCCTACCTCGCTGATCCTGTGTTCTCGTAGCTCCAGTCCATCTTATGCCCCGTAATTCAGTCTCTTCCCACCCGCATTCGCAACCCTTCCCGTGCGCTCGATCAACTCGCTGACTTTCAATTCCCTGGCCCTGACCGTCTCATTTTCTCCATGGAAATCCAGTCCTCACCGAAACAGTTTCTCCTCCGCCTTCTTCCACTTACTCCAAATTCAACGGGTCGCCATGGACACCAGCATGCGTCCCAGATATGTCTCCCTTTTCGTTGCCTAAGGAAATCAATCTACCAAACCAATGTACCAGACCCTCCCCTGTAACGCACCCCAGCGCTCCCAGCGCTACGTCGACCAATGTATTGCTGCCGCTTCCTGCATTCACACTGAGCTCGACAACGTCAACCACTTCGCCTCCAGCTTCCACCCCGCCCGTGAACGTCCCACTCAATGCGATCAAAGCAAAGCGAGAAGAAACCAGAGGTCCACGAGCCAGGCCTCATCGGAGGATCAGTGAGGGTGAGCAACTTTAAATCCCCGGGTGTTTCTAATTCAGAGGTTGTGCCCTGGACCCATCACAAGTGCAAATGCGAAGGAAGGACGGCGGCGCCTCTTTTTTCAAAGGAGTTTGCGGAGATCGGCAGGACATTTGAAACCTTGACACATTTCTGTAGCAGTGATATAGTGTGTATCGAATGGTAAGGTGGTATGGAAACATCGATGTCATTGAACGTAAGTTCCTACAGACTGCGCTGGTTTCGACCCAATACATGTCCGGTGAAGCTCTCCACCATTGAGCACAGCTGTCTTTGGGGACGTTGCTATTGATTATTTGGCGGCTAGTGGGCGCTGATGCTTTCTGCTGAAACGTTGGGGGATGGTCCTGATACCTTTGCTGTTCCCCTCAACCTCCATTTCTCCGCCATGTGCCCGTGACCTCAGACGCCCTGACTTTTCAGAAACCTAATAACTGTTGTTTTACAAAAACCGAATTGCTCCGCCTTTACAGCCGACCATAGCAATGATTCACCACTCTGATTCACCACAATTTTATCATCATCTTTCTTCCAAAGGAGAGCCCCTGTATTCTGAAGCAGTGCCGTCTGTCCTAGACTCCCTCCACTGGGTGAATTATTCCCACCAGACAGCTCGCAAAAAGTCAAGACGTATTTCTTCTGAACCACTGTCGCTGCAATCTGAAGCCCCCAATTTCCCTTTAAGAAACGTACTTCTGATCTGTCTAAATTACTCAGCAGTTTAACGAGCTGCTGAAGGACCAGGTGGACTTGACTCTCGGGAATGCAGGTGCGGCGCCTTTCAGCGATCAGCGAAGGTCAGCCATTACCATTGCCGGAAAAGAGGTCGGTTCGGAAGACCTCAAGCCGGACTAAATCGACGGGCTATGTAGCATCGTTTACCCGGCATCTTCTTAGCCAAAGGCCAATGGCTTGAAAACAAGATACATTACGTAAGCACAACATTGCAGTTTCGGAGGGAGATGAGGGGCTGCTGTCTTCTCTGCTTCATGGAGACATGGATCAGTTCGGTGGAACTGCCGGAAGGATTCTCAATCCACCGTTCGGAGAAGATAAGAAGGTATTGTGGTGCTGGGGGTGGGAGGTGAAGAGGTGTGGGGTGGAACGGGGGTGTTGTTTCATGACTAACTCTTCATGCTGTCCGTACATAGCGGTCTTGCCGCACCCTTGTTCCCCCAATCACAACATCCAATGATTGAGTTCTGTCGGTGCTGCTTACCGAGAGGTTCTCCTCATTGATCCAGACGGTACTTCACATACCGCCAGAGCAGATGTTAAGCAAGCAAACCATGTACTGAGTGCCGCGTCCAGCAAACAAGGAACTGCCTACCCTGAGGACTTTCAAATCATTGCGGGGTTTCTATCAGGCTTATTTAAAAAATCCAGGCTTATTTGTCACCAGTCCTCAGTACCAGGGGCTCCCGCACTCTCGACCACTGTTAGGGCACGATCAGGAAAGCCTACCATTCCACCCCCAGACCATATTTCGGGAATTCTGAATGTCTGGTTTCCTTTCTCCTACCTCCACCCAGGCCGAGGGTGAGGAACAAGACACCAGGTGTATCGGCAACAACGTCACCCGAATCGGCGAGAGACAGGAAAATAAAATTACCCAGAGCTCATAAGAGAATCTGAATATCACAATCTTTATAAAGACACTGGAGAACGAGTGTTTCCCACCGATTCATTCAGAGTCCAGAGTGGTCATTAACCAGAAGCAGTGGATGAACAAGCGGTCTGCGAAGTGCTGAGCAGTATATTCACGTCAATATTTATCACATTTATTCATTATTATTATTTACCAATAAGTTTTGTTTTATATTTTGCTGATTTGGTAGTTGTCTATTGCAGTAGGCAAAGCACCATTAGCTTCCCTGGTGGTCTATTGGTTAGGATTCGGCGCTCTCACCGCCGCGGCCCGGGTTCGATTCCCGGTCAGGGAATTAGGATATTGCCTAATGAAATGTGCTTGTTTTAAAACATCGTGTGTATTAACTTACTGCCACAGACACCCCATTCCTGTCTATGCTTAACCTATTTCAGCAACATAAGACCACAAAATATAGGAGCAGAGTTAGGCCGTTTGGCCCATTGGGTTTGCATCGACATTCCCTCTCAGCCCCATTCTCCTGCTTTCTACTGGTATCATTTCATGCCATGATTAATCAGGAATCCACCGATCTCTGACAAATATACAAAGAGACTTGGACTCCACAGGGGCCTGTGGCAACGAATCCGACAGGTTCGCCACTCGCTGGCTGAACAACTCACTCCTCATCTCTGTTCTAAAAGGATGTTCCTCTATCTCGAGGCTGCGTCCTTTGGTCTTAGATTCTCCCATCATAGGAAACATCCTCTCAACATCCTCCCTGTCAAGGCCTTTCACCATTCGACAGCTTCCAATGAGGTCCCGCGCAATCTACTGAATTCCAGTGAATGCGGGCCCGGCGCCATCAAACGCTCTTCATATCACCAGCCATTCAATCCCAGCATCATTCCTCTGAATCTCCTTTCAACCCTCTCCAGCTTCAGCCATACTTTCTCAGGTAAGGGAACTAAAACTGCTGACAATACTCCAAGCGAGGCCTCGCCAGTTCTTTATAAAGTCTCTCAATCGCATCCTTGCTTTATATTCTAGTCCTCTTGAAATGAATGCGAGCATCGCACTTTCCTTCCTCACCACAGACTCAACCTGCAAATTATCATTTGGAACATTATGGTGCAGGTGTGTACGTCACAATGGGAGGGCTGTGCAGGGACTCCCGAGGTTTTTAGCTCCTCAGTCTTCTTGTGAGCATGTTCTCTCCTTTTAGAAAGTCTGCTCCTTCATTTCTTATATCAAAGTGTCTGACCATATATCTCCCTGCACTGCATCTCATTTACCACTTCCTTCTCCATTTTCCAACCTTCTGTAGCCTCTTAATCTCCGAGAAGGACTTACTGCTCTTTTCGCTCTGAAAAATCTGCATATGGTAGATGGTGTAATACCAAAGTCTCCCATATCGAGCTGACTACTACACATCCTCACTTGCACCCGCTCGACCCTTGCCCCTTTCTTAATTCCCCATACTGGTCATCTGCTCTCCACGTTCAGTTCAGCGTCAGTGTGTGGATATGAAATGTATACTATCTCTTCAACAAGTGCAAACAAGCTCGATGAACTCAACATGTCGGGTAGCATCCGTTGAAAAGCGACAACTGTCGTCGAGACATCAACCGTCTCAACTTCACCACTCCTCTCTCCTGTTCCTACTTCACTCCCTCTGAACGCACTGCCCTCCACTCTCTGCGCACTAAACCTAACCTCACCATCAAATCTGCAGACAAATGTGGTGACGTAGTAGTCTGGCGGACGGACTTCTACCTCACTGAGGCCAAATGGCAGCTCTCTGACACCTCCTCGTACTTACGCCAGGAACATGAACTCACCAAAGAACATCAAACCATTGTCTACTCATTTCAACGGATGCTGCCCGACCTGCTGAGTTTATCCAGCTTGTTTGTACGTGTTGATTTGACAACAACATCTGCAGTGTACTTTGTTTGAACTATCACTTTCCGTCCACAAATGCCTGACCTGCTGTCCACTGTTACTGCAGTTATTCGTTATTTGTTCTGTTTGAACAAGGAGAACGTTACTTTGAAAAATAATATCGCAGTTGCAGTCTCAATAAAGTTGGAAATAACTTTGCGAGGTCTTACATACAATAATTTGCAATCGATACAATGTAGATTTGATCTTCTTCACTCCTCACTGCACCTCAATCCACTCAGAGACGCTGTCTCTCTGTAGAAGAGGGTGACCATACATTTCCCATATTGGACTCGGGTCCTACTCACTCAGTTTGCCGACATCACCTTGACTCATCTGCCCGGGGTCATCACTGCTCAAATCTCAGTGAGTGTTGTCAGGTCCAGTCGGGTTTATTGCCGTGTACACAGGGAGGGTGAGGGACAGGTACAATGAAACACTTGCAGCATCTTTGCAGGCTCGAAAAGACAGACTGTACGCAAAGCATAAATTGTACCATTCTGCATCATTAACAAAAGATGGATATCAATCTTGTGCCAGTTTCAGACTTGGAAATAATTCCTCAGGCGAACTGGTGACATAGAGTGCGAACTATTATCTCCCCGGGGGAGCATGCAGGCCCAAGAAAAGCCTGTTTATTCCTTTTCTTTAAACAGACAGACAACAGAAAGAAGGGCGAGTCTCTAGACCTCTTCAGCCAGACCCGGCATTCAATAAGATCAGGCTGGCCCAGACTTTTTCTCAATCCTCCCCCCACCCCCATACCGCAGTTGCCGGGCAAAAGTCGGTCGATGTCCGCCACCAAATTCTCTACCGTCTCCCCAGGTGAGAGGAGATAAATTTCTGTCGCCCGCCTTTGTTTCGACGCCATGACAGCGCCCCCAGCATATGAATATCAGAAGCATATGGATATGAATGTTATAAAATGGGACATTGTTCTGAGTTTTGATCAGTTGGGGAGGCAGAAACAGTCAGAGTCTGTGGGAGGGAACAATTCTTGGGTGAAACCCTTTTCGCAATTGGATAACACATTTGATTGACATGTGCATACACGAATGGGAGCTAGGTAGGTTGCACGCCATTTGACGAGATTGGTTGATGTCGGGCAATTACACCGGCTCAGTGACAATTGGCGAGCGTGATTTTGCCGGAAGGTCATCGAACCGATTTGTCTATGGCAATAGGCGGGGCCGCTCGGTAGACAAGAGAGCAATGGGGAGTCTGTACAGTGAGTGATATGAAACGGCGAAAGCTTTTCGCGTTCAGAGACCGTGCTGACCACTTCAGCGAATCAGTAATAATCACAATCTCCCCTCTTCCAGCCGCAGCTGAACAACATTTCTTATCGAATATGTAAATGTTTTTATAAGTTGAAAATTCAAGTGTTTTCAGCTAACCGAAATTTCGCATGATGGTCGTGTCTTAACGGAGCACTGAACGAAAGTCCAGGACAGATATGTTTAAAAAATCGCTACTCCTTCATGTCATATTACCTGTTAGCCCCGACATTTCAGCACCAGTTCACACACATTCCCACACGCTCCACCCTAACTGTCTTATAAAAGAAAATCTATTAACGACCCACTAAAATCACGCGGTCCTTTCACTGAACACGAATATTGATAGCTAACCGTTCGCTTCAGGCTGTGAGGAAAGTGTGGGAGTGAGGAGCAAATGAAGATGTGGACAGAGAGAGAGAGAGAGAGAGAGAGAGAGACAGAGAGAGAGAGACAGAGAGAGAGAGAGAGAGAGAGAGAGAGAGAGAGAGAGAGAGAGAGAGAGAGAGAGAGAGAGAGAGAGAGAGAGGGGGGGAGGGAGGGAGGGAGAGAAAGAATATCGTGCGTGTAAGTGTGTATTAGAGAGAGATAGAGAAAGCGAGACATGGAAGTGAGGCAGGGGAGAGAGTCACATCGTAGATAGGACAAGAGAGGCAAACGGGGTAGTTTGAAAGGCAGTTAGAGAGAGAGAGAGTTATGCGGCAGCTTACCAATTTCATGTTCTCTTTTGCCCACTGTTTTCCTCACAGAGTTTTCTTGACCACCAGAGTAACTCACCTCACCGACAAAACCAAGTGGATCTTTCCGTCCCTTCATTTAAACGCGAACGCTGCAGGGCTCGTCAGTATTATCACCGTTTGGACTGAGGAGGAGAAATGGTTCATGCGTTTACACATTGCCCTTCAACCGATATACGTATTGATGCCATTCTCCCAGTTTCTTCAATTATAAAGACAAATGGCATTAAATCAGAGCCATTAATTCTTAAAATTCAAAAGTTAGTTCTGATTTGGTTGAAGAGTTCTGCTCAGAGTGATAAATCGCCCGCTGTCGAACATAAGGAAGTACGTCGGTGAACGAAGCGAGGAGCTCAGCATCCGTGCGGTTGTGGAACACACCGGCATCAATCGTCCTGTTCCTACTGAAAATTTACTGTTAGGCAAAGTAAGAATATCGTAGCTAAATAAACTGTATTGGCATGTCGATTTGTCGAGTTGCCACCTGTCCCCACCCATCAGCAAGTACATTTTACATTGCGCTTGTGTGTACAGATAGATGTGCGCATAAATATAAATTTGAGCTCACTTTGAGGGAATCACCACTTACGTATAATGCATGATCCCCTCGGTTAGATCCGTCACCAGATACAGATGAATTGAGTCACTGTCAGTTATTTTCGTGCAGTAGAAACTCAAGACCTCGACCAGCATATGTGGGTGTGGGGACGATGGTGGTGGAAGAAATTTTCAATGTTTTCCGTTGTAATACTGAATCAGGACCTCCTAATCTGCTATATATTCTCAGCTAAAAATGCTGCGAGCATTGAACTGACGGAAATATGGGATGTCAATTCCACAAATTCTCGAATCTCCCCTGTCGATCTATTGAAGAAAGTGTTACCGGCTCCGGATTTGTGTTGGATACGGTACCAGAACTCAATACATCGAAATCCATGTCGTTAATGAAAATCGAATCGGGAAAGTACCGCGTTGAACAGAGAATCAGAATCAGGTTTATTATCTCCGGCATGTGACGGGAAATTTGTTAACTTAGTAGCAGCAGTTCAATGCAATACATAATCTAGCAGAGAGAGAAAATAATAATAATAGTAAATGAAATAAAACATTTATTAAAAAATGAGATAGTGTTCTAAGCTTCAAAGTCCATTCGTGATTCTAATTGCAGAGGGGAAGAAGCTGTTCCTGAACCGCTGAGAGTGCGTTTCTGTCTCATAACCTTAGACACCCAAGGTCAACACTAATATCTGGTGCCATCTGTGTCGACGTTGCTCCTTTGCAGATTGGAAGAATTTTTATCGGTAGTGTCATGACGGTCGATTAACGTCCTTCATTTATGAGCTGTCCTGACTGAGTGAGGCTGATGACGTGACGTAGCGGGACAGCGGGCTGCAGTGAGAATACTTAGGCTGCAATTGGTTCGTTCAGTGAGGGCACAAACTGGACAAAAGTGATTATTTTGAATAAAGAGGAATGCAGGAATGTGTGAGGTCATGTACTTCGTTGGGATTAAGTTAAAATAAAGTTGCGGTGAGACTATCAAAGGAAACTGTTCACAAAACAGAGATGGCGAGCCGATGGGTGGATCAGGTATTTTGCAAGGCAACTGCAGATTGTCAACTGAACAAAGTTTAGGGCCAGCGCTCAGGGTGTTAAATTTTATTGGCACACTACACGCTGCTGCTTGAAGTGTTAGCGCTGCGAGCAGGGTTCGAACCTGCGCGGGGAATCCACATTGGATTTCAAGTCCAACGCCTTAACCACTCGGCCATCGCAGCTCCATTAATGTTCAGCACCAATCGTAGCACTACATCTGAAATGAGGGGTGTACTTGATTTATTTTCGGTAACGGAAATGGTGAATCATCATTGCAATACAAATAGTATAATTGGAGAGCTGTGGAATTTGTTACAACCCCGTTAGATTAGAATGTGAATGTGGAGCGATAACACAGGCGTCAATATCGTAAATGAAGGAGACTTCCACTGTTGGGGATAAAGGTCAGAATCAGAATCAGGTTTATAATGATGGACATATGTCAACATTACGGTGTTGCTTTTATATTCTACTCCTCCTGAACTGAATGTGAAAATTGCATTTGCTTTCCTTTACCACTGACTAGGCCTAGAAGTAAACATTTAGTAAACATTGCACAAGGTCTCTTTGCATCTCTGATTTCTGAAAACTATCCTGATTCGGAGACTTTTTTACAGTGGCATGCCAAAGTGTGTCCACCTCTGGTCAAAATTTCTATTACTGTGAATATTAAGGAAGTAGACGATGAAGTGATCTCCAAAAGACATAAAGTGAAAAATGAAACATTCTTTTCAAAGGTTTAAGCAAGATTGTGCATCACTTTTGTTTTTGTATATTTTTAGAGTGGAATACATGAAAGGAGCACCGTACAAAGTTTGGGCACCCCAAGAGATTTGAGCTCTCAGATAACTTTTACCATGGTCTCAGATCTTAATTAGCTTGTTAGGGCTATGGCTTGTCCACGGTCATCGTTAGAAAAGGCCCAGTGATGCAGATTTCAAAGCTTTATAAATACCCTGACTCCCCAAACCTTGTCCCAACAATCAGCAGCCATTTGCAGCACTAAGCAGCTGCCTAGCACTCTGAAAATTAAATACATGATGCCCACAAAGCAGGAGAAGGCTATAAGAAGATAGTAAAGCGTTTTCAGTTAGACGTTTCCTCAGTTCGCAATGTAATTAAGAAATGGCTGTTAACAGTAACGGTGGAGGTCAAGTTGACGTCTGGAAGACCAAGAAAACTTTCCGAGAGAACTGCTCTTAGGATTGCTGGAAAGGCAAATCGAAGCCCCCGTTTGACTGCAAAAGACCTTCAAGAAGATTCAGTAGACTGGAGTGGTCGTGAGCTGTTCTACTGTTCAGCGACAGCTCCTCAAATATGAGTTAACAGAAGAAAACCTATCCTGCGTCCTTACCACAAAATACAGTGTCAGAAGTTTGTAAAGGAACATTTATAACAAAATCTGCATCTGCAGTATACTTCGTGTTAACATTTATAACAAGCCTGATGCGTTTTGGAAACAAGTCCTGTGGAGTGTTAAAGTTAAAATAGAACTTTTTGGCCGCAAAGAACAAAGGTATGTTTGGAGAAAAAAGGGTGCAGAATTTCATGAAAAGAACACCTCTCCAACTGTTAAGCACGGGGGTGGATCGATCATACTTTGGGCTTGTCTTGCAGCCAGTGGCACAGGGACAACTCGCTGGTAGAGGAAGAATAAATTCAATTAAATACCAACAAATTCTGGAAGCAAACATCACACCATCTGTAAGAAAGCTGGAGATGAAAAGTGGATGGCTTCGACAACAGGATAATGATCCTAAACACAGTTCAAAATCTACAAAGGACTATCTCAAGAGGCACAAGCTGAAGATTTTGCCATGGCCCTCACAATCCCCCGACTTAAACATCATCAACAATCTGTGGACAGACCTCAAAAGAGCAGTGCATGCAAGATGGCCCAAGAATCTCACAGAACGAGAAGACTTTTGCAAGGAAGAATGGACGCATATCCTCCGAACAAAAATTGAAATACTCTTAGCTGGCTACAGAAAGCCTTTACAAGCTGTGATACTTGCCAAAGGGGTGTTACTAAGTACTGACCATGCAGGTGGCACAAACTTTTGCTTCGGCCCCTTTTCCTTTTTTTCTTATTTTGAAACTGTAAAAGATGGAAATAAAAAAAAGTAATCTTGCTTAAAATATTAAAGAAATGTGTCATCTTTAACTTTATGCCTTTTGGAAATCAGGTCATCTTTTACTCGCTTAGCTGTTGACAGTAACAGAAATTTTGAGCATCGGTGCCCAAATCTTTGTATCCCACCGTATCCTTCCTTCCAATGTGCATCACCGTACCACACGATGATCTATTTGACAAATCTTCTCCCATTCTCCTCAACTGTCTTTGATCTTAAATGTGTTTTAATCTTTTGAGTTTTTGAACTCGTTGAAGTCAGGCTACCTTTCTTATATTTTCTTTTCTTTAGCCTCCCTTCCTTCTTTCAGAGTGGAGTGGCAATCCCAATTTTCCAACCATCAGCATCCATTCTGGAATGTAATGATACGTGAAGGAGTACTATTATTGCCTCGAGAATCTTCAGTTCCCACTTCTAGAACCCAGGGGTGTAGTCCAACTGGTCCCGTTGACATACAGCTTCAGAGCTTTCAGCTTCTCGGGCACCTTCTCCAGAGCCATAATATCCACTCTCACTGATGCCCCCTGACACATGTTTCTCGGTGCCATTATGCTGGAATCTTCCACAGAGCGAAATATTCATTCAGTTCGTCCCTTTTCTTTTCCCCCCATTACTGCTTCTTCCGCGTCATTTTCCAGCTTTCTGATACCCACTCTTGCATTCCTTTTATTCTTCATATGTCTGAAAAAATGGTATTTTCTCTATTATTAGCCATTTATTTTTCCTCTCAACAAATTTTATTTGCTTTCTTTTGTATTTTGAAAGCATCCCAAACCTCTAGCTTCCCACTAATGCTTGCTATATTAGAAGCCCTCACTTTTGCCTTTATGCTGCCTTTACTTTCCAGTATCAGCCACTGTTGCCTCAATCTCCCTATCGAATATTCATTCTTATTTGTGATGCATCTATCCTGCGCCTTTGCAATTGCCCCTAGAACACCAGCCCTGCTGGTTCTGCCGTTAACCCTGCTGGTTCCCCTTTCCAATCGACTTGGCCAGCCCTAGACTTCGGTCGCTGTTGTTTTCTGCGAGTGACAGGGTCGAGGACTGTTATCGTCCCTGACATTTTTCTCTGCGAATGACGTGGTCGGGAACTGTTATTGCTATTGTGTTTCCATGCGAGTGACGGGGTCGAGGATTGTTATCGTCCCTGACTTTTTTCTGCCAGTGATGTTTTGGGGGATTGCTATTCTCGCTATTATTATTATTATTTTTTTTTTTTTGCTGCTGGGGAGGAGAAAGTTTGGGGTTTGTGAGGTTTTTTTTTCATTTCCTTTTTCGTGCCGGGGTTGATGTCTGTCCTTACATCAACCCCGATGGCCTGTCTGTATTCAGTTGCTGTCCGGAGCAGACAAATATCAGAGTTGTATTGTACATGCAGCCTTTGAGAATAATATTAACCGTTTGCACCTTTCTATTCTCCTCACTCGCGCCACTGCAGTTCCACTTACTGCAAGGAATACTCATACGTCTAATTTTAGATTCTCACTCTCAGACTGCAGGATAAAATCGATCACATACAATCACTGCCTCTGAAGCATTCCTGTATACTAATGTACCTGGTCAAAGCACAACACAACACACAATCCACAACTGTCTTTTCCTAATGGGCTCAACCACAATGTACTCTAAAAAACTATTCAGTAGGCATTCCCAAACTACCTGCATGTTGAGATCCTACAATGAACATAGTAATATTGCCATTTTCACATGCCTTGTGCATCTCCCATTGTTATTTGTACGCAAAGTCGACTGCTAGAGGCTGCATGTAACTCCCATTCTCTGATCCTATGTTAACTCGCACTAAGGATTTTTTTTAATGTTCTGGACATCACTATAAATTACAATAAATAAATTAAATAGAAATTTAAAAAGGGAATTGTTAGGGAGAGTTCATGCGTTCATGTGTTGAGAAATGTCTAACCTGGGCAGAAAAAGTGGCTCTTAATAAAAATGTGATTTTCTATTTTCAGACTCCTCTACATCCACCACCCCACGCCTCACTCCCCACCACCGTGGGTAGAAATATGCAGAGGGCATGTTTTGTCACCACCCCACACCACACTCCCCCACTCCCCACCCCCGGGTGTAGAAATATGTAGAGGGCATGTTTGGTCTGGTGAAGGTCCTGAATAATGCACCCAGCCTTCTTTTTGCACCGTTGAGAACATGCCCTCGATATTGGCGAGGCGTGCCCGTCACTACACCACTCTGCCCTTTCTTTCGATCCTACGCATTGGAGCCCCGCCCCACGCCAGACTGTGACGCAACGACTGACAATGCTGTCCACGTACGCCCACAGAAATGTATTTGAGTCTTCGACAGCACTCTAAATCTCATTAATGAACAATTATGACGTCTGCACAGTGACCGCATCAGCATGTTGGGACCAGGATGGATCCGCTGAGATGTCGACGCCCAGGAACCTGAAGATATTCACCCAGAAGACCTGAAGACCATACGACAAAGGAGCAGAACTCGGCCATTCCGCCCATCGAGGTTGCTCCACTATTTCATCATGAGCTGATCCAATCTCCCCTTTAGTCCCATTCCCCCGCCTTCTCACCGTAACCTTTGATGCACTGACTCCTCAGCAACCTGTCAATCACTGCCTTAAATACAACCACTGACCCGGCCTCCACTGCCGCCCGTGGCAACAAATTCCATAGATTCACCCTTTTGAACCTCCAGTGAGGATTTGCGTTTGTTCACCTGTCGCATTCTCCCTGGAGTACAATTAATTCCCTGGTCTTACTAAAATTGATGAGAAGGTTGTTGCTTCGATTCCACCCAACCAGCATATCCATTTGATGCTGAGACGCCTATTGGTGTCTTTAGAAACGGGATTGCCTGCACAGTCAACGTAAACTATGTGTTCCTTCCAGTTCCGAGGTCAGTATGGTTAGCAGGGAGAGCCGCTGCCTCCTCGGTGCTTCACCCATCCCAGTCATTGCTCAGCAGTACAGTCAACGCAATGGCTGTTCCTCCGGAGTACCCGATGTGAGTGACTGAGAGTAATCAGTGCTTGGTCGTTGCTGAAATGGTTCAGTGTCTACAGAATGGAGCAGCGAGCGGCGTCACGGAGAAGGACACTCTTCAGAAAGGGTTTGCACATTTCACTGCAAACACAGGATGGGCTGAGACTATCACTGTCACGTGATTGGTTTCAGTTCGTTATGATGTCAGTCATTCCTGGTCTCAGGCTTGGCTTATAATTAGTGATCACATCCATAGACTCCAAACAGAACACAACCTAGTCGCGGTGTGAAGGCTTGCCTGGCTCAGTAACCTGGAGAGCGAAGCTGGCTGGAGTTAGGATTTAATGCTTTGGCCTTTGGTCGTGTCACTCATGCCAAACAAGTCAAATGGGAGAGGGCAGACGGCGAGTGTCCACCGGCCCTACAAATTCGAGGGCTTAGCTCAGAGATAACAAGCGGAACTAGTCAAAGAAAACTTCAGTTTAACGAAAATGAAGAGTCCGTCTACATATGTACCCATCGGTATTTCTGAACCGCGACCCGGGACTTGGCAGGCCGAGCGGAAGCTACTGACACGATGAATGAATCCCTGAACATCGCCGACTGGCAGGGATGGAGGATCTTCACTGCACTCCCAAAAAGCCAGCGGCGAGACTGGCAGTAAGTTATGAATTTAGTCAGCTCCGCCATGGGGACAGGCCTCCGTTGTATCCAGGACATCTTCATGTAGCGGTGACTCAGAGAGGCGGCGACCATCATTAAGGACTTTATCACCCAGGACATTCCTCTTCTCACTGTTACCTTCGGGAAGGAGATACAGAAGCCTAAAGCCACAAACTCAGCGATTCAGGAACAAATTCTTCCCCTCTGCCATCCAATGTCTAAATCGACATTGAACCTATGAACACTGCATCACCATTTTTTATCTGTTTTGCTCTAGTTTTAATTTAACAATTTAATATACATATTTTTACTGTAATTGAATGTTTGATTGATTTTTACTTCTATATTTATCATGTATTGATTGCACTACTGCCGCTAATTTAACAGATTTCTCGACATACATCCCAAATATTAAACCCGAATCTGATTCTGATTCTGAAGTAAGTCAGATCCGTTAAACAGATGTTGGTGAAGATCAGAACTGAGACTCTCAATCCGGATCAGCAGAAAATGAGTTCAGTGGGAAGATTCCAGCTCTCGAAATCCCAAGCGTTTGGCACAACAATGTGACCGGAGTGAGCAGTTTCGCTTGTCACCTAATTTCTGCCCGCACCGATTCGCAACCCTGTGAAAGTGTATAAGCCGATATTCTATTCAAGTTAGCGGCACTTGTGTCCTGGTCGGAAAAAGGGAAGTGGTTAAACTATATAAGTTTACTTGCCGGTTTCTTGTTCTTCCACATTAATGTCTACAGTGCTCATCAACATGCAGATCCATCGTTTTCCAAAAACTGCTGCGCTGTTACCATTTTACACGTATTTCCACAACAGAGTTCAACAGCAACACAGTCTCCCAACTCCTGCACTGATCTCCTGAGGCCAGGGCGCCGAACACCTTTCCCACAGTCTCTCTGCATATGAGACGGCTTTCAGCAAACTAGGCCCCTCTCCGACTCTCTCTCCCTGCTGAGTTGCACTCCCCGGTGCTCTAATCCTCACAGAATATATACTAAGCTGCACTGACATTCCAAAATGTGACACTTCAAACTTACCTGCATTGAAAACTATTTCCAATTCCTCCCTCAGTGTTTCTGTTTAATATAGCTGATGTTATTCGTGCGTCAATGCAAAAATCGTGAAGCAAATCACTAATAATATCCAATAACGGGGCTCGTCCGGGATTTGAACCCGGGACCACTCGCATATGCCTTTTTTCACCCGAAGCGAGAATCATATCACTCTAGACCAACGTCACAATTGAACTGCGAAGCTACTTAAAGTTAATTAGTGTAACACCGATTGTCCTCTCCGTTGGTGAGAGGAGAGCCCGATGTCGAAATATGTTGGGCCCGTATTCCTTTGAGATTGCAAGAGTATTCGTTACTTGATTCAGTCAAAAAAAGAATATAACGGACCCTGATGTAGAGCAGATCAGAATGCGTTTGCCGATGGAAAGGACCCAAACAAGGGACGCCTGTTTAAAACTCAGTTCCGAGCATACTTTTCTTGCATTGGGTGATGCCTCTGAGCAATCCCCTGCCCCGGCGGCTGCTGGACGGTGAATAATTGGCATGATTTCAGGCGGGTGTACAGAAGCATTTGTCACATGAACAGCGAAGACGTTTGATAAAAGGCACACAATAAGAACTTTATTCAGGACGAATTTTCACACGTCGATGCTGCCTGGTCTGCTGAGTTCCACCAGCCTGTTAGAATGCAGAACATTGAATAACGGGCGAGGTTGTGGGGTGGTTAAAGCGATGTACTGGTCACCTATTCTGTTTTGCGAAATTGCATCCGAATCCCTTCCTTGACCTTGCCGGTTTGTTTTGTGGGGCCATCTGCTGCGCTTTCACGTAAACCGCTGCAAAATTATCATTCAAGTTCAGCTTGAAATTTACTGTTATTAAACCGTAAACAGGCAAACGTCCAGACGAACGTTTTTCTGGGTCGAAGCAGCGAAACCCAAAACCTACGTCACATACAACACATAAAATTATATTAACACAATAATTTTACCGGATAGTAAATATATATTCGGGAGATATACTGTACAAATTGACATCAAGTGCATATCTAGTACAACATATAGTTAAACATATGTGAATAATGCCACAGACGTTGCCATAAGTTTAATGGATGACAACCGGCTGTTCAGAAGTCTCACAGGGCGAAGAAGATGTTACCCAGCCAAACAAACCTTGCTCCCAGCCCGTGGTACGTTCTGCCTGACGGTATGAGGACGGAGACATTATGGGACAGTAGGACGAATGCGAGTTGCCTTTGATATTGACGGAGAGCCCCGCATAAATTCCACAGCCGTTCTCACAATCCATTACAAAATCCGGGACAAAACTGATCAGCGTTTTCCCTCCCTTTCAACACAAGTGTCCGACTGGGTGCGGTCCGTTTCACTGGAGCTTCTGCTCAGCCTGAGAACTTGACTTTGATCGAAGAGGAAGAAGAGTAAGCTGCCGTCCTATCCCGCACTCAAGCTGAGATTTATTGACCCGTCGTGGGCAATTTCTGGATTTCCGCGAACTTCTGTCGATCATAGGAAAGCAATGGACATTTTGCTGCCGATTTTTCTTACCTGCGTGAGCAGGCATCCTCCTGTTTAACAAGCATCGAGAGCAAGGATGACGTCAGGTAGAAAATACCACTTATTGAAACCTACCGAATGCAGACAGGTCCAGACAGGGCGGATGTGGATAGGAGTTCCCTAAGGTGGGGATATCCAGAAGTAGCGTGCACAGCCTCAGAATTGAGGGCGCGATCTTCTAGAACAGCAGTAAGGAGGATGTATTTCATTAGCCAGAGAGTAGTGATTGTCACACACTGCGTTGGAGGACAGGTCTGTGGGTATTTTTAAAGCACAAGTTGAGAGCTTCCTGAATGGTCAGGGTTTTAAATAATATGGCGAAAAGACAGGTGTACGGGGATGAGAGGGATCCAGAATCAGCCAGAATGGAATGGTAGAGCAGATTCGATGGTCTGAATGGCCTACTTCTCCTTCTATGTCTTATAGTAAGCGTGTGCGCTTTATTGGTTTAAGACTCTATTACAGGATCACACAAACAATCTATACTTTTTGATGTGTTTTATTGCCACTCAAACGGAACAGGCGACTAACAGTAGACCATCGGTCTGCGATGACAAAGTCCACGGAGCAAAGCAATGGACAAGATCAACAATGGCAATCATGAAACCGAGAGGCGATCCTGAGGGTGTTTCACAACAACATTCGCTGACAGCTCGCATTGTCATTTCTTCATCTGTAAGATTTTGTAGTTTCCCGTCAAGCTATCCATGCCTCATTACAATTGGGATTGTAATCGAATGACATCATGATTATTTTTATCCCAGCTGTTGTGAGACAGTCAGCCTTGCGTAGTATTGAATATTCAGCGTGCCGGAGCGAGTATAAATGAATGAGCGTGGAGATTCGTCAGCTCAGAGTTTCTTCAGCGAGATCGCAGGCAGCTGGAAGACAGTCTGAATCTCACAGAGCATGCTTGAAACGTTTTACCGTGTGAGAAAGACATATTACTTGATCATTGCCGTGATAGGTGTTCCTGGTAAGAATATCGGCGAACTATCATTTGCAGTCTTATGTGTGCGGTCTGTGGTCTCGTTCAGTTACCGACAGCGTTGTGATGTCGCTGTATCGGTGCAAACATTGTGTCAAAACTCTGTGCTTTTTCAGAAGCTCCCTTGTCAGCTGAAAATGAACCGACTATTGACACAGATGTGGAGAGGAAGTTCGGTGAGATGGACTCATTTTATGGATTCAGAGCAGGCAGTTTTGATTTGTGATCAAATCAAGACGTACAAAAAAGCTGGATGAACTCAGCAGGTCGGGCAGCGACCGTTGAAAGGAGCAGTCAACGTTTCGGGTCCTGACAAAGGGTTTCGACCCGAAACGTTGACTGCTTCTTTCAACGGAAGCTGCCCGACATGCTCAGTTCATCCAGCTTGCTTGTACGTCTAGTTTTGATTTATCAATGCAAAGTCGCTGTCGAAGTAAACTGCCGTCATTCACTGCGCCCGGCACCTTTACCGGTTACTTGGTTTTATCCGTCTCAATGGTGATACATGTTTGAAATTTAAAGGTATTGCGCGGTGTTTTCAGAAACTGCTGCGAGCTCGATGGGAAAGCGAGCAGCAAAACCCCGGAGAGATGCCGCGGAGAGCCGTAGACATCACTTCCGAGTGAGAATCCGAAACATCGGGAGCTTTCAACAGTCATATCGGGTGTGTGTGTGTTTTAGTGTACCGGGGATTGTTTCCACGCTCTGTTATCCGTCAAGTGAAGCAAGAAGAAAGAGTCAACCCGGCAGTGTCCGTGACAGGTCAGACCGGGTATCGGCGATACTCCGCTCTCGAAAAAAAAGCTTGGAAGCATTTAGCAAAATGCTGCAGGGATTCGGAGCAACCCCTAAAAGTGACAAATGTTTTTGAAGTATCTACATTGACTTCCCTTTGAAAATTAGATGGTTTAATCACTAACCTGCAGAATATCTATAAATTCAGCGGGTCAGGCAAAATCTTTAAATGTGAAAAAT
The DNA here is from genome assembly GCF_030144855.1 of Hypanus sabinus. Taxonomy (NCBI): domain Eukaryota; kingdom Metazoa; phylum Chordata; class Chondrichthyes; order Myliobatiformes; family Dasyatidae; genus Hypanus; species Hypanus sabinus. The sequence continues at coordinate 45,009 of NW_026779525.1, read as the reverse complement.
GAAACTTTCTGTTAAGATCCGTTGACACAGTGTGAAGGAGCTACGAAGAGAAGTTATTGCAGAAAGCAAACGAAGCGAGAATAAGACATGAAAATGCGGGAAATAAAATTGCTTTCAACAACGAACTTTGGAAGTGGACAGAGACGGAGGGAGCAGACCTTCGATCTATATGGAGTTTGTGGAACATAAGTGACGGGAACTCGGCAAGCAGTATCGCTGAGACAGTTGCTGGGGAATCTTGGCCTCACACGCTAGTCGAGAACCTTCTGGTGTGAAACTTATACTGATGTTTTCATAGCGCCTTTGGCCATCAGATGACAATGTCTCCTTCTCAAACAGCGTTCCTCTTCCAGTCCCGCGTTCTGTACCCGTTCACCCAGCATTCACGCGCCTTGGGCATCGGTCCTTCCGCTTTACACTTGTCAACCTCCAGTAGTGAGTTCTCTGCAAAGTTTGATTGTGCTCAATTTCCAGTTTATCACTGTCCTGAGACCCACGGAGCGGCGAGACTGTAATTCACTCTCTATTTCTGCTTTCCCCCCCAGTGAACTTAGTGGCGATTGTGATCCTGTCCCGGGGAAAATGCGGCCTCTCCACCTGCACCACTCGCTACCTGGTGGCCATGGCAACGGCGGATCTAATAACCATTATCTTTCGGGTCCTTTTGTGGCGGATCAGTTATTATTACTTCCCCGGGACTTTCCTGGATATCACCCCCGTATGCAGTGTGATCTCTGTCCTGGGATTTTCAGCCACAGACTGTTCTGTCTGGTTCACCGTCAATTTTACGTTTGATCGGTTTGTCGCCATTTGTTGCCAGAAGCTGAAAACAAAATATTGCACCGGGAAAACTGCGGCTGTGGTTCTGGCAACAACCGGCGTTCTGCTCTGTTTTAATAATGTGCCCAGATTCTTTACATACCATCCTGCGAAAGTCATTGACAATATACCCTGGGACTGTGTTCCAAAGCCCGGCACCTATACGGATCCCGGGTGGTTGGGGTATGACTGGCTTACTACCGTCCTAACGCCATTACTCCCGTTCGTGTTAATACTCCTGCTAAACGCTCTGACAGTCAGACACATTTTAGTGACTAGTCGCGTCCGTCAGGGGCTGAGGGGTCAGAGCAAGGTGGAGGAAGGCAGAGACCCGGAGATGGAGAGCAGGAGGAGGTCTGTGATCTTACTTCTCACCATCTCCGGAAGCTTCATCATCCTGTGGTCGGTGACTGTTGCCGAATTCCTTTATTACACCATCGCCGGACTGGATACAAAGAATTACAACGAATCGGAGTACATATTTCTACACCTCGGATACACGCTCATGATATTAAGTTGCTGCACAAACACGTTTATTTATGTGGTAACTCAGCCCAAGTTCAGAGAGCAGTTCATCAGCGCAGCGAAATATCCGCTCGCATCAATTATTCAACTAATTAATAAACAAAAAAATCTAAATTCTTCTCAGAGGCGGTCTCCCCGATTTCAGTGTCGAAACTACAGATCTATGCCGGCTGGTGGCTACTGGCATCAGCGCTGGACTTCGGGGCGAGAAGTTCCGGTTCGAATCCGGCCGGCTACCTTGCACGCTCTCCGGAAATGCCTGGGTTGAGTGTCGAGCTGGCAAGTCGACCTCGTTAAAAAACAAACAAACAAAATAACTGAAGAGGGATAGGCTCTTCCAGGTTCCAGGTTTTCAGGCGGTCACCCGGTGAAAGCGACAGCGGTGAAAATAAAAGGGAGAGACACACAACACGGGAACAGACCCTTCAGAATCTATGCTTTATACTTTGCTTTATTGTCACCAGACAATTAATACTAGAGTGTACAATCATCACAGCGATATTTGTTTCTGCGCTTCGCGCTCCCTGAAGTACGGATCTGGAATCTGCGACCTCCACCTCGGAACAAAAATTAAACTCATACTACCTTTTATTTTTTATCTTTTCACTGTATTCCTTCTTTAGTCTCCACCGCTTCCCTTTGGGTAATAACAGAGCGGGTGAGGATCTGAGCATATTCAGGACCAAATCGGCAGGAATACAACTCATTTGATAGTTTTTTCTTCTGCTTGGGAACGACACGAAAAAGAAAACAAACAGCCGAGATCTGCAGAAGACTTTACTCTTCTCCTTCGTATTAGATAAACTTGTTATGCAAAAAAAAAAAATAAAACAGCTCCAGAAAAGTCGTGCAATTTGTTCACAATTGTATAAATTTCTCTGGATAATCATAATGTTCTCTCTGCATTAAGGAAGGAATGAGTTACACTTCCTGATTTCTAAAAACAAGCATCCGAGCAAACTGCAAATTGAATCTCCATTGCATTCACTCCAGCACAATCCCATGTTTATACTACTGCAAACAACAACAATAACTATGAAGATGTTGATGATAATCTCTGTTCCGGGTCTCTTCCCGTCTCCCTCGTCACTCTGACTTCTCTTCCCACTCCAAATCATTTCCCCCAACCCAGATCCCTCGACTCACCCAAGCATTCCTCCTCCTGGTCTGGTTCTACCTCTCCCTCTCGGTTTCTTTCTGCCTCATCTGCCTTGCGCCCCATCACTCACTCCTTCTACCGCCAGTAACTCTCCTCGGCACTCCATTCTCTCTCTGTCAGAGCCGTTCCGCTCCAGTCTTTCATCCTCATGCTGCTCCCTCTCTCCCCTTCCCTCATCTATCTGCCCCACATACCCTCTCCGGCCACACTCTCTCCAGCGTCTCTTTCTCTGCCGCTGTTTCTCTCTCCCCGTCTCATCTTCCAGACACTATCTCGCCTCCGAGGTGCTCTCTCCCATTTTCTCTTACCCCTACCCTCTTTACCCCGCCCTTCCCGCTCCTCAGTCTCCTACCCTGTCATTCCATTTCCACTCGGCTCTCTCCATCGTCTCTCTCGTCAAGCCTCTCCCTGCCCTATTCTCTCTTATTCCATTTCTCTCTCTACCTTTCACTCTCTCCCACTCTCTCACCATTTCTCTCTCATTCTCTCTCACCGCTTCTCTCCGCAGTCTCTCTTTCCCTGTCCATGCCCCTCCCCAGTCTCTCTTTACCCTGTACATGTCCCTCCCCAGTCTCTCTTTCCCCTGATCATGTCCCTCCCAAGTCTCTCTTCTTCCAGTCTATCTCCCAGGCTCCCTCTCCAATCAGTCTATCTTGTCCAGTCTGTTTCTCCCAGACTGGTCCGCTCAATCTCTATGCCAGAAGTCTCTATCCCTGGTCTCTTTCTCCCTCTCTCCCAATGTCCCCCCCCCCCCAATCGCCCTCGCCAGTCTCTCTGTTATCGAATCACTCTCTCCCCAGTCTCTATCTACCGATTCTCTCTCCCCAGTCTCTCGCCCTCTGTCACACGCCACACTCTCTCACTCCAGTCCATCTCCACCTAGTCTTTCTCTTCCCCAAGTTGTCTCCGTCTCTCTCCCCAGTCTCCCTGTTTCTCTCTCATACCGGTCCACTTTCTCCTCCAGTTCTCACACACAGTTTCTCCCGCCCCCCGCCGTTTTCCTCCCATAGGCCATCGGCTTCGTCTCCCTCTCAATTGTCTTCTCTCCTACGTCCCTCTCCCCTGTCCTTCTCTCCTCCCCAGACACCCTCGTCTCTGCACATTCTCCAGTCTCCCTTTATCCCCTATTACCACTCCCGTCTTCCACTGTCTCTCCCATCACTGTCGTTTTCCAATCCCGCTACCTCTCCCCAACCCGGGATTCTCTCTCCCAGTCTCCCATCCTACCAACCCTCACCCCGTGTCTATCACCTCCGGATTATCTCCCCGCTATTCTCTTTCTCATTCATCCTCTCTCAAGTCCCCCAGATTCTCTCTGTACAGTCTGTCTTCCTCACGTCTGCCTCTCCCTCCCCGTCTCTTGCTTGTCTCTAGTCTCCCTCCTCGCAGGGGCTCTCATTCCACACTTTCATCCGCATTCTCACCCTCTCTCCCTCTCCTACCAGTCTATTTCTCTCCTCAGTCTTTTGACCCTTCAGACTTTTGTTCCCCGCCTAGTCTTCTCTCTCTCTCTCTCTCTCTCTCTCTCTCTCTCTCTCTCTCTCTCTCTCTCTCTCTCTCTCTCTCTCTCTCTCTCTCTCTCTCTCTCTCTCTCTCTCTCTCTCCACCCCCCCAAGGCTTTCTGTCTCCCGGTTTCTATCAGCCCATTCGTTCTCTCTCCTTCAACTCTCCCTCGCCCTGTTTCTCTCTCCTCGTCACTCTCCTTCTATGCGTATCCTTCTCTTGTCTCAGGCCCCGTACTTGTCACTCGCTGCTTCTCAACCTCACCCTTTCTCCCGTCTTTCACCCAGTCTTTCTCCTTCCTACGCTCCTCTTTCGCTCCCCGTGCTACTCCGCATATCTGCAAGACTCTCTTTCACTAGTCTCCCTTTTCTCCCAGTCTGTCTTTCCTCTGCCGCCTCTCTCACTATAACTCTTTCGCCCACTCCCACTCATTCCAACCAACCTTTCTCCTCCGTAGTCTTTCTAACCTGTCTCTGCTCCCTTGAAATTTATTTTCCCTCACGTCTCTAGTTCGTTCGCTTTCCCTTACCTCGCTGATCTTCCGTCTGTCTCTCGTTTTTATCTCAGTTTCTCTACCCATCTCTCTCTTCCCCTTGTGTCTCCACTCCACTGTTCACTGTGCTCTCATTCTCCCGTCATTGCCTCCCCCACGTCCGGTTTTGCTCGGACTCCCTCCAAGGCTTGGAAAATGTTTAACACTACGGATACTTGCTGATGGTATTAATTTGCTGATTAAACACGTTTATTTATGGGGTAACTCAGTCTAAATTCAGAGAGCAGTTCCCCAGCGCAGCGAGATATCCTGTCATGTCAACAAATTAATAACTAAAATGTCTAAATTCTTCTCAGTGGAGGGAGGATGTATTTTTCCACCTTGAGAGTGCAAAACCGGCGGCAATTGGAGAACGTGGCAGCGGGGAGAATAAAACTGGTTTTCAGCCCGAAGGAGACACATCATGAGAACAGACACCTCGGCGCCCGCAGCCTGCGACCTTCACCTCCGAACAGTGATTAAATTCATCCTGCACCTTATTTTGATTTTTGACCATAACCCCGCTGTCATCATCGCCGAACCGCGTTCAATAATAAATCCCGCCCTACGGTGTAAATACTCAGCGCTCAAGTGACGGACAAAGCCGGTGCTTCTCGCAGACGGAGCAGCTGCTGGAAATATCGCCGTCACAAGGAGAGCGGACGGAGTTCACAGTGAGCACCCCGACGGTCAGATAGGGACTGATCCGAGCTCGCAGTCAGTGGGCAGCACCGCAATGAGATTTAGCTGTTTGCACCCAACATGGGATCCGTCAACACGCGATGAGCAGACAACATCCGCCTGTAAACAGACCAGAATTGTAACTGTCGAGCTTTGCAGTTTTCCAAATTTCCATCCGAGCAAAATACATGTTGAATCTCCTCTGCATTTACTCCAGTACAAACGCATGTATGTTAATATTTTTTCTTTTTTTTTCTCACAGCTAAGACTGGTAAAACTCATTTTTCAATTGCTGGGAACTTTCCTACTATTCTAGTGATATTTATTATTGTAGCCTTCTGGAGATTTACATAAATATTGCTGCATAGGAGTAATTATTGTTGCGCAGTGACTCTGGGATGAAACTACCATTGGAAATTACAATTGGGACATTATATACCCTTTTCATACACCATAGTCTTTCAATTTTATTTTTCAAGTCAGAATATTTTTGTTGTTTCTCAAGTACTGATTTCTGTCTATTATGTGTGTTTGGTATGACACACACATACCTGCAGATTTGTCTCTTGATTTTTATTGGTTGACTATTTGCTGTTTAATCCTGTAATGTTATATCCGGATGTGTCTGATGTATTGCCCTATCTCTAGGAATGGATTGGTCATAATAAAATTGTCGGACTCTAACTCTAAAACTCCCTCAGTATTCGATTTAGAGTAATGGATCGTATCTTTCATGAGTTTACAATTTAAAGCATGATTTTGGTGATTACGCCTGCCACTTGATTGTGTCTGTGTGAGCAATCAGCTTGAGTTAAACTGTTTCAGGATACTGTAATGTGTTGAATAATTTCTGGTTAATCTTAATTTCTGCCTTCATCGTCTTGACATTGTTCGTCTTTTATTGTGTGTTTTCGATATTTTCGTGTTACCCACCCGGTCCTATATTACCACAGAAGGAATGGAACTCCCCCAACACCGTGTCTGAATGTGAACAGCTCCCCGAACATCTTCTTCTCCACCGCGCAGTCTACCACTTCGTCCCTCCCTTCTTCCTCACCGTCACCATTCTCTCACCCCTCTCTAATAGTTCAGCACACCCCCTCCCCCTCAGCCTCTTTCCTCCACCCTCACCCGTCTTACTCCTCTCGCCCCACTTGCCTTCACTCTCACTTTGCTTCTATAGACAGTGGCGGGCAAAAGTTTGGACACCCGTAGTCAAAATTTATTTTACTGTGAATATCTAAGCGAGTCGAAGCTGACCTGATTTCCAAAAGGCATAATGTTAAAGATTACACATTTCTTTAATATCTTAAGAAAGATTACATTTTATTTTCATCTTTTACAGTTTCAAAATAACAAAAAAGGGAAAAGGGCCCGAAGCAAAAGTTTGGACACCCGGTATGGCAGTACTTGGTAACACCATCTTTGTCAAGTATCACAGCTTGTAGACGCTTTCTGCAGGCAGCTAATAGTCTTTCAATTCTTGGTTGATGGAATTTTGCCGACTCTTCTTTGCAAAAGGCTTCGTGTTCTGTGAGATTCTGGGGTCGCATTGCTCTTTTGAAGTCCAGCCCCAGATGTTCGAAGATGTTTAGGTCGGGGGACTGTGAGGACCATTTCAAAATCTTCAGCTTGCGCCTCTTGAGGTAGTCCATTGTGGATTTTGAGGTGGACATAGGATCATTATCCTGTTGTAGAAGCCATCCTCTTTTCATCTTCAGCTTTTTTACAGACGGCGTAATGTTTGCTTCCTAAATTTGCAGGTATTTAATTGAATTCATTCTTCCTTCCACCAGTGAAATGTTTCCCGTGACACTGCCTGCAACACAAGCCTAAAGCATGATCGATCCACCACGTGTTTATGAAATTCTGCACCTTTTTTCTCCAAACATACCTTTGCTCATTGAGGCCACAAACAATCTGCTTTAACTTCATCAGTCCACAGGACTTGTTTCCAAAATGCTTCAAGCTTGTTTAGATGTTCCTTTCCAAACTTCTGATGCTGAATTTTGTGGTGAGGACGCAGGAAAAGTTTTCTTCTGATGACTCTTCCATGAAGGTCATATTTGTGCACAGTAGAACAGTGCATCACCACTCCAGAGTCCGCTAAATGCAGGAGGGGGCGGGACTCTCTCCTACTTCCAGTCCACCGCAATCGTAGCTGGTGGGGTTTCGCTCCCCGGAGAATGTGGTGCTGCTGCTCGCTTAGGATTTCGGGGCCATACCAAACTTCCTCAACAGTCTGAGGTGAAAGAGGCGCTGTTGTGCCTTTTTCACTTCACAGCTGGTCTGTACAGGCCACGTGAGGTCCTCGGTGATGTGGATGGCAGGAACTTAAAGTGGTTTACCCTCTCAAGCGCAGATCCATTGATGTCAATAGGGGTTCGCCCATCACCATTCCTCCTGTAATCAACAACCAGATCTTTGTTTTTGCGACATTGAGGGAAAGATTGTTTACTTGACACCATTGCGTCAGGGAGATAATTTCTTCCCTGTAGGCCACTTCGTTATTTTTTGATATTAGGCCTATCAATGTAGTGTCGTCGGCAAATTAAGTTAACAGATTGGAGCTGTAGGTGTCGATACAGTCATGGGTATACAGGGAGTAAATGAGGGGACTCAGTTCATGGCCCTGAGGGGCTCCTGTGTTGAAAATCAGAGGGGTGGAGGTGAGGGAGCCCACTCTTACAACCTGCTGGCGATCTGAGAGGCAGGGTCAAGGACGAGATCTCTGAGCTTCCTGTGGAGGCTGGGGGGATTTATGGTGTTGAATGCAGAACTGTCGTCCAAGAATTGCATTCTCACATAATCATCCTTCTTCTCCAGATGTGTCGGGATGGTGTGTAGACAGTAGCTATTGCGCCGTCTGTCGATCGGTTGTGTCGATAGGCAGATTACAAAGGATCCAGCATACTCCTTTTGTAAAAGGGTTACATACACTAATCACATAGGCCCGCGTCAGTCACCAAGTAATCTCAATGTCCCGTTGTGTCCCCACAATCTTGTGTCATTCCCCATACCCATCCCATTGCCCCAAACTCTGCCCACAACCGCGTGTCAGGGTCCAAATTAATCACTCTACCCGTTTGCGTCCCACAGCCCTGTGTCTGTTCCCGAAGTAATTAACTGTGTCAGTGGAATTAGAATGATATTAAGCTGGAACATCGAAGCATAAAGCAGGAACGGATGTGTCCTGGGAAATACACAACGGAAATGTGAAGGTATTTGACGCTGCACTTACACGGGGTTCTGGATAGGTTGGCCCCATTCAGACAGGGGAAGGACTGCAGGGTGAAGGAACCATGGTTGACTAGAGATGTGAAACATCTGGTCAAGAGGAAGAGAGAAGCTTCAGGAAGCTGAGCTCAGGATTAGAAAGCAAGGATCAGTCATGATCGTAGATTTACAAAGTAGCCGGGGACAAACTGAAGAATGGAATTAGGATCACTAGAAACGTCTACAGGAGGTCTTCAGTGGCATTCAGGAAAACTCCAAGCCATTCGAGATGTATGTAAAGTAAAAAAAGATGACTGGATTGAGTGTAGGAACTGACGGGGATAGAAGATGAAACAAGCCCCTGAGTTCGGGAGAAGAAGGGCAGGTCCTGAATAAAGAATTTAGTTCAGTATTTACCAGTGACAGGGAAACTTGTGAGGAGAGCGGTAAACAGGACGATGTGCGACAGCATTCCGAGATTAAGAAAGAGGATGTACTGGAACTTTAAAAAAATATATAGGATAGATAAGTCCTCTTGTGTGGTCGGGAGAAACCCTGGGTGACTGCGGGAAGCGTTGAGTCCTACTTCAGTGACGGGCAAATTATTGGAGAACATTCTTAGAAACAGGATTTATGGGAATCTGCAGGAGCATTGCCTAATTTGGGAGAGTCAGTGTGGCTTTGTGAGGGGCAGATCATGTCTTACGAGCCTGGTTCAATTTGTAAGGATGTGACGGTTAAATTTACGGTTAACCACAGTAGGACCTTCCAGAGCGTCAGAAGGCTTGGTATCCTGAGAAAGTTGGCTGGTGGATTCAGGACTGACGCCCAAGAAGGCAGAGGATAGTTGTGGATGGAGCATTTTCTCCCCGGATGCTAGTGCCAGTGGTGTCCTGCAGAGATTTGTTCTGAGACCCCCGGATTTATCTGCTTTAAAAGTGATATGAATAAAGAAGTGGAATGATGGGTTATTGTATTTTCAATGATGTGGAAGTTGGTGGAATTATGGATAGTGTAGAAGGTAGTCACAGAATACAAGAAGATAGTGATAGGAGGCCGAGCAGCGCTGAAAAGTTACAGATGGAATTCATCCCGGAAAGGTACGGAGTGATTCACTTTGGAAAGATTAATTTGAAGGCAGAGGTGATACGTTCTCAAGTCTAACGAGTGCCGCACATTAGTACGAGTTCCACAACGGAAACAGTGATGAAACTTCCTCCAATAAGCCGAGGCCCGCTCATCGGTACGAGATCCACAATCGGCAGGGAGCGGGGCACTGCAGGAGCAGAAGGAAGTGCGATTGACAGGTGAGCTTGAATACATCCGCCGTTCTGCACATACTCATGGAGACTCTCGAAAGGCAATATACCTGACAGTAAATCAGGAGAAAGAAAATACAACTTCATGGCAAATAATACTCAGCCTGAGAATTTGCAGATTGTGCATAGATTTTACTGACTACATTTGTTCAAACTGAGAATGGATGGAGAAATACTAGTAGAATTGTGGCAGGTTTGACAATATCCTTAAATTCAAATAGAATGCATGACACGTCAAGAGTGAGGTGGTCAAGTCATTCACTGGCAGAGGTCAGGTTCCTGCCAAATGCCCCTTGTGTGCGCTGGAAAACATTGCTCTTGAAACTGTCCACGGCCCTCGCTAATTTCCCGAAGACACGGTCCCTCTTTAATCACAGGTCTCTGGAATATCGCTTTGGATCTTTTAAATTGTCTGAAGGAATAAGTGCAGTGTTACTGGAACACATGTCAACTGTCATTGTTTATTCCATCACTCACACCGCTCGGAATGTCTGGAACAAAAGAAAGAAAAGAATGAATGAATTTTCCCCTTTAATAAAGAAGTGATCTCCATTTCACCCGCCAGAACAAACTCCTTCCCTCAATTTCAGAAGCGAATGTGCTGCGTCAAATGTTACAAAATAAATGGAGTTCAATATGCATGCCTACTTTAAAAGCAACACAGATATTTTAAAAAATCCTATTTAAATAGCTCAAGCCATGTATCATGGAAAATAACATGGAAAAATCGCATCATATTTTGTTTTAAAGTACATAGGTTGCAATACTCCTTGAGGAGACAAATTAACGACACGGGAGCAGTAAGTAAAAATAGTTTAACGTAAGTGTTTGTGCAGCTGGTTATCACTAATGTCCCTGACGTGATAACCACGCTAATTGCCTCAGTTGAATTGCTCTCACCTCAATAAAAGTCTGCTAAACCGATCCCTAGTCCATCTGAGCAGCTGAAACGTTCCGTACAACTGAACGCAGTTCCTGACGGAATATGGGATATTCGACGATTTACTACATCGCGGCCATTTTCTATCCCACACTTGTAGCGGTTGCTGTCCCCGGTAAGATGCCAGAGCTGGTTACTTTATTTATGGTGCTGTCGTTACTCTGCTGCGGTATCCGCAATGTTACTGGGCACAGATGCTACCACCGGCTGAAACTTGTTTCCGGAATGGAGGGTTCAGGCATCTGATTGTTCTATTTCCATTTTGCATATTTTGGTAGAAGTGGTTTTTTATTTCTTTTGTCAATTACGTTGGTTCAGATATTGGCAATGTTTCATAATTTCACCTCGTTAGGCTTTCTCAAGTGATGATGGTCTCTGCTTTTCTAGGTCCGAGTTTCTGTCAGTGCAGACACTTCGAACTTATAACAACGTGGCAGCTTATTTAAATGACGGCCCAGTCTATTTTCAACACGCAGATCAGTTCTGTAAATGAGAACGAGTTTTGTACCTTTTGATTACACTTTCTCACCGCTGCAAACAATCCCTTCAGCTATTTCACCTTTAATAATGGAAATGGTGTTGTTGACAAGAGCGATCGAGTGCCCATCGGTCCGTGAGTCGTGGAATCGGATGCTTCGCTCTAAATTGGTCGCAAATCCACTGACTCTCACATCCGTCATTGTCCAAGCTGGAGTGCAGCGACCAGATCACACACATTGGATTCTCTCTTTCCACTTCCAAGCAGACTATACCACGGGGGAATTCAGAAAGTTGCTGCTGACCATATTTCTATTTTGTTTTCAAATTTCTTGCAGTTACCTGTTTAGAATGGCAACAGCGGATCTGACGGTGGTTATTGTTGTTGCTGTATGGAACAGACCAAAAGCATATACATTAATTACGTTTATATTTCCATTTTTTTCCAATTTATTGTAGTTAATTTAACGGCGATTGTGATCCTTTCTCGGGGAAAATGCGGACTCTCCAAATGCATCACCCGTTACCTGGTTGGAATGGCCACAGCGGATCTGATGGTGGTTATCATGTTTGCTTTAGTGGAACAGACCAACAATATCTACATTTATTCGAGATCCCTGCTCATCACTCCTATATGCGCTCTGACACTTGTATTTGCGGCCGTGACGCGGGACTCTTCTGTTTGGTTCACGGTCAGTTTTACCTTCGATCGCTTCATCGCAATATGTTGCCGAAAGCTGCGGGACCGATACTGCACCGAGAGAACTGCAACGGTGGTTATCGTGACCGTAGTTATACTGAGCTGCGGGAGATGTGCCCCGTTTTATTTTGCCATTGAACCTTACGTCATCATTGACAACATGCCGTGGCGGTGCACCGGCACATATGAATACGCTACTTCACCTGTGTGGAAGGGATACGAATTACTGGACTGTATTTTAACACCATTGCTACCAATCGGATTAATTATAGTGTTTAACGGGTTAACCGTACAGCATATCGTTGTGGCAAATAGAGTCCACAGAAGGCTTCGGTACAGCAGCGACAATCAGAAAGATGCTGAGGTAGAAAGACGCAGAAAATCGATTATTTTGCTGTTTTCTATATCTGCTAATTTCATATTATTTTGGCTGCCCTCTGTAGCCCATTCCCTAAAATGGCAAACGCAAAATTATTTTTATCAGGACAGATATTTGAGTTCCCCGGTATACATCCTACAGCAATTTGGTTTCATGTTGCAAATGCTCAGCCTGTGCACCAATACACTGACACAGAGGAAATTCAGAGAGGAGCTGAGGAATGGAATGAAGTATGTGTTTACATTAAATGGCCATCTGTGTAGATAACGCCCACGTCTAATGACAAATCAGCGGAGTTTTCAAATAAAGCCGTTTTACAATGAACAGTTTTGGCTAATATGTCATGAATTCAAACAATCATATACCTGGTCATCCGGAAATTGCAGAATTGGCGGAGATTGTATGCTTCATACAGTTCAGGTAGGTAGCAATACAAACGCTCAATGCTGCTGGCGTGATTGTTACATTGGTTGGAGTATGTTCCAATCTATCACAGACTCTCGACTGTCACAAGGGCAGGGATGGCTGCAGGACTTCCGGGTTTTATATGTTGAAAAATGGACAGGGTCGGGTAACAGAGTGTAAAGGAAGTGCGATGAGAAACCAGGGACAGTATCGCAGCTGCAGAAAGGGGGGACAACGTGGAGCGTTCGTTTGTTAATAGGTAGTGAGCGTAACACAGAAACATGAAGGGCGCGAACACCCTATATGTACATCTGTACATCGGCCCACCAGTTTAACAAAGAGACTGCAACGGGAACATGAGGAACCGATCGGGAGTGGAACTTGGACATGTACCATGTTATTGAAATGGAAAACTAAAACTCCCACAATATTATTTGGCACCTCCTCAGGGTAAAAGGTTTAGGTATGGCATAATTTCTCAGTTGTAACCAGGAAGGAGTCATGTTACTACATGAAGAAAGGCAGACTCGCAAACAGTCCATACCGTATCTAGTGTTAGAAAAGGGAACGGATCAGGTAACAAATCTCTCCGCGGTTCAGCATTTCAGAACGACAGATCCGAACTTCCCGACTTTCACCTTGCACAGGGATCGGTCAAGGGAGCGTGGAATGTGTTTAGTTGGGGGTCTGCGATGCATAGTGCTACCGGGCAGGAACTTGGGAACGTACATTGGGAAATGAAGTACTCAGGGAACTGAGCGACAGATACGTGGAGATTGTTTAGGGAGCACTGACATGGGGTACAGTATTGGCATGACTGTAATAGTCCGGTCCATGAAATCCGTATTCCGGTTCACTGTCCGGTCCACGTTCCTTTTTCCAGTGTTTCCGCTTTTCCCTTGTTCTGTAGGGTGCTCTAATTGAGGCACCTGATTCTCATTTTGGGCTGGCTACATAAAAAGCTCCTGGGTTCAGCTTTCTTAGCTGGACTGTTCCCTTCCCTTCCCTCTGAAGCCTTGCCTGCGTCCTCGCCTGTATCGCTGTCAAGTTCTACCGCCGGAGCAAGACCGGAGCCTTGCTGTGTATAGATACGGAATTGTCTGTCGTTGTTTGGAACTGTCTCTTTGTGTCCCCGCCTCCGCTGGGTAGGTCCGGCCGTTTGCCGCAACCTTTACTTGGGAACTGTCTCTCTGTGTTCTGTGTACGAGCCCCGGCCCTACGTCCCGCTCCCTAGGAGAGGTCTTGACTCTGTGTAGAGCCCCGGCCCCGTCCCCTTCCCAAGGAGGGGTCAAGGCTCAAGATCAAGGCTCTATGTACGTATCCTCCCAAGACCAAGGCTCAGTGTCCCTGTCCTCCCAAGACCAAGGCTCAGTGTTCTTGTCTTCCCAAGTCCAAGGCTTTGTGTTCCTGTCCTCCCAATACCAAGGCTCAGTGTCCCTGTCCTCCCAAGTCCAAGGATCTGTGTTCCTGTCCTCCCAAGTCCAAGGCTCAGTGTCCCTGTCCTCCCAAGTCCAAGGCTCTGTGTTCCTGTCCTCCCAAGTCCAAGGATCTGTGTTCCTGTCCTCCCAAGTCCAAGGCTCTGTGTTCCTGTCCTCCCAAGTCCAAGGCTCTGTGTTCCTGTCCTCCCAAGTCCAAGGCTCTGTGTTCCTGTCCTCCCAAGTCCAAGGCTCTGTGTTCCTGTCCTACCAAGACCAAGGCTCAGTGTTCTTGTCTTCCCAAGTCCAAGGCTCTGTGTTCCTGTCCTCCCAAGTCCAAGGCTCTGTGTTACTGTTTTCTCAAGACCAAGGCTCCGTGTTTCTGTCCACACAAGACCAAGTCAGGGCTTCGGGTTCTTGTCCTGTCCATGTGCCTCGTCCTTTGCCGGAGTTCCATGTCTATTCCTGCAACCAAGCCTCGAAGAACCCATGCCTTGTCCAGTCCTGTAGCCACGTCATTTCCTCGCCTAGTTCCAGAGTCCAACCCAAGTCAAGACCCAGGTTCCTGTTCCTTGTACAGCCTCTGGCTTGGAGTCCAGGCCCAGGCTCCTAGTTTCCAGTTCTTTGTCCAAGTCCCGCTTTCCTAGCTAAAGTCCTTGCCTATGTCTGTGTTCCTGTCCCAGATCCTTGTCTGTATCCAGTCCCGTCGCTTACTCTAATCTAGCCCAGTTCCCATACTTCAGTGTCTGTGTCTTGCATTTGGGTGCTGTCCCAGCGCTTCCCCCTCCCCCCCCGTATGACATTGTCTCACTGAGGCAGGGAAGGGATGATAGCGTTAAGTTACCCTGGGTGACAAGAATTTTCGAACAACTCGTCAAGAAAAAGAACGATACTTAACGTTTAGGGAGGATCGATCAGGTAGTGTTATGGCGAGTCACAATGTCGACAGAAAACAATTTAGCAATGGACTTCAGTGTCAAAAGGGGAGCAGGGAAGGCCTTGGCGAGATGCACTGTGAAGAACAGGAGGAGACTGGGGAGAGTGTGGGCAGATCAGAGGAAAAAGAGTAAAACTTGTGTCTGGAGTCCAAGGAGGCGGTGAGGCTCCTCACTGAATACATTGGTCAAAGGCAGGTATGCCAGAACATGCCGCCGCTCAGAAAGAGGATGCGCTGGAAACTTGGAAAACATTGTGATGGACGGTTCCCAGGTTCCGGAAGGGATATAATCCAGGTGATTTGGGAAAGTGAGCGAAGGAATTGCTAAGCTTCTGGACAGGATATTTGGGTCTTCGCTGGCCACGGAAGTAGAACTAGAAAATTGAAGCCCGGTAAATGTTATTCCTTTATTGACGAAAGATAATGAGGATACTTCTTGGAATTATAGACCCGTGAGTCTTACGTCAGTACAGGGTAGACTGTTGGAGAGGTTTACTGAAGAAGGAGTTTAGGAGAATTTGGGGAAACGTAGTCTGGCTGCGGAGAGACAACATGGCATATTCCCTTAATGAGCGAGATTGAATTATTTGAAAAAGTGAAAATAAAACAAACAGATGAATCAGAACAGTCGATGTGGGTGCATTAATTATGGTCAGATGTTTGATCAGTTCCCCATATTAGACTCATTGAGAAAGTCAGGAAGCATGGGATCGAAACTTGGCTGCGCTGATTCAGATTTGGTTTACTAACAGAAGGCAGATGATATAGTAGACAGAGTGAATTCTGGCTGGAGGACACTGGACAGCCGAGTTCCG
Organism: Hypanus sabinus; assembly: GCF_030144855.1. Classification (NCBI taxonomy): domain Eukaryota; kingdom Metazoa; phylum Chordata; class Chondrichthyes; order Myliobatiformes; family Dasyatidae; genus Hypanus; species Hypanus sabinus. Next base: position 29,187 of record NW_026779525.1, on the reverse strand, counting down.
CAAAGAGGGTCGAAATTGTGGTACACCTTACAATCTGAACCTATCTGAACTCTGCAGTTACAGTGCTCCGAGAAATAGGGCTAAGGGAAATAACAGATTTAATCTGAACATCCAGCAGCAGCTACTCACTCCATTCTACTACCTTATCGTGAAAGCCAAGCGACTGTACCTTCTCCAGCATCCTCCCCTACGGAACCTTGAGAAATTCCTTGCTGATGTCCCTGTAGACGGCATCCACTGCCTTGCCTTCCACACCATTCCTGGTAAATACTTCGTAAAGCTCTGTGAGATTGGTTAGACATGACCTACTACGCACTGGCCCATACTGACTATCGCTAATGTTCCTGTATGTCCAGGTACTTCCCGTCATACCCCATGACCAGGGTGGCCTGAACATCGAGGACAACACCTCATTTCATAGCTCCTGACGAGTCATTTTGCGAGCAGAACTATCGATATCATCCAGCTGTTGGCACTCACATTTATGGCCGATTGCTGTTAAATTCTCCTGGAGACACATTGAGAGTAATCTGGAAAGGGAAGGCGTCGCAGCTGTAAATAATTAATCGACTGTACTTAAATAGTGAGATACGGAACACTAGATAGAATATTGAACAGAGAATATTACAGCACAATGTAGCCCACCGTCTCACCAGATTCTGACAGACTTTCAACTTATTTAAGTTCAAGCACATTCCCCTCCCCCGCAACTGAAACAGAATCGGAACCAGATTTAATATCATCGGGATATGTGGTGAAGTCTGTTAACTTTACTGTACAGTACAGTGAAATGAAGAATGGATAAATTTGGAGAAAAACAAACCTGAGTTGCAGGTGGCGGAGGGGGAGTGTCTGTTCCTGAATCGCTGAGCCTGAGCTTTCCGGCTTCTGTATCTCCATCCCAATGGTAACACTGTGTAGAGGGCGGGACCTGTTGGTGGGCAATTTTTATGATGAACGCCACTGTTACAAGAATCACCCCCGGTAGTAATGATCAGTGAGGAACAGAGAATCTGTATTTACTGACAAGCAACTTTTATTATTTCAATTATAAAATACGTAGGTTCAGAAGTCATCTTCACTCCACGACACTCCATGAGCAGTCAATGAAGAGAAAAGGTATTACCCGGGAAAGGAGTCGACTCTGGCCAGAGAGACGAGGGACTGGGGTGAAAGAAACAGGGACAGAGATTGGTGAGGTAGCGAGAGAAAGAGGAGGGTAGAAACAGACCATGGGGTGGGAGGCGAGGGAAGTCGAGGGAACTGGTGTGGAGAGAGTTCGGGGGTTGGGGAAAGATTTTAGATGTGGAGAGGGTTCGGAGTCGTTTTGCGTCGGTAGAAAGCGGGAGGGGGATAGACGGGACAGAGAAACGCGGACGGAGAAGGGGCTTTGCAGAGACCGGGGTCCGAGACAGTGAGAAACAGATGGCTGAGGGAAAGTCCGGAAGAGGGCGAGGGGTTGCGGTAGGCACTGGGAGAGGCTGGGAAAGAGAGATCGGAGCAACGGAGAGATGAGGTAGAGAGAATGTGAGAAACGGGTGGGAGAAGAAAGAGACTGGGGCATGTAGAGAGACGGCGGCGGGAGTCTGAGAAGAGTAAAAGAGAAAAACTAAAATAAAATAAAACTCTTTTTAAAATATATTTTCCATGGTTAATTACTAAGAGATTGGGAAGTCAGTCTCCATTTGTTACTTGGAATATGTGTTTCTACATTTAACCGTTATTAAGGTACCCCTGATCTCTATGTATTGGTGTTAATATGTTTATTGGAAACTTAATAGAAAGATTGAAAAAGAAAGAGAGGAAAAGGAGAGAGAGTGCGAGAGAGAGGGAGAGAGAGAGAGAGAGAGAGAGAGAGAGAGAGAGAGAGAGAGAGAGAGAGAGAGAGAGAGAAGGGTATCCGAGATTCTAGGAGAGGAGAAACGGCAGAGGGTGAGAGAAACTGAGTGGGACAGAGTGGGGGCGGGGTAGAGGGAGAATTGTATGACAGATCTGAGGCAGAGAGATGAGGCACAGACTTGGGACGGAGGGACACGGGGGAGAGTCTCGGAGAGAGACCGGTGAAGTAGAGAGAGATCGAGGGTTTAAAGAAAGACGACGGGGAGGGAGGCCGGGGAAGTCGAGGGATCTGGGATGAGGAGAGATATTTGGGAATCGGAATAAGGAGGGAGATTGGAAGAGAATTCGGAAGAGGAGACCCCGAGACGGAGGTATATAATGGGTAGGGTAGGAGTGACGGCGGATAAGAAGAGAAACTCGTGTGAAGGAGAGTCCGGGATTAGGGAGTAATTGGAGGGAGAGGGCGGTAAATTTAGGTACTGGTGACCGGAGGGGTTGAAGAGACTGGTAGATAAGAACAGACGGTAGTAAATGACTGGGCGTTGAGAGGGATAGTGTGGGATGAGGTAGGGAAGTGTGAGTCAGAGAATACTGTCCATAATTGCACCGAGCGATTAGTTCCTTCCTGCAGGGCATTCTGGGATTACAGCGCTTCCATTCTATAGTCCCTCTGAAACAAGCAAGGAGTTCATTCTCGCAGTCCTCTCCCACCCCGCCTGCTTGATTCCACTCCTTCCCGCCTCATATTCGCGATCCCCCTTTCCTTAACATGTCTTCGCAATCTTCACTCTTCCCTCCCCGTTTCTGTTCGCTCCTGTTACAAACGCGCAAAGTAGTATGATGAAATACTTATACTGAATCATGTGAATAATGGAACATTCTGGGTAGATTACAGTGTGGGACCGAACCGAACCCATCCGAGACGAAAAAACATGGACCCTGGAAAGCACTCGCGGAGACAACGCCTCGTATGCGCAGGGGGTCCAGTGGAGAAACCCCGCGCTATCAAGCAGCCGCATGCGCACCTGTCATATTATCGCAAACGATCTGACAGAGACGTTCACATCCTTCCCCTGCACTTCTTTCCATCTCCGCGACACCTCCTCTTCCCTCCGACCTGACCCTCGCTCCCTCTCTCCACAGGGATCACCCTCCCTGCATCCGAACCCTGCGCTGCTCGGACCGTACTCTTTCACTGCCTATCGGCGAGATACGAAGGTTCCCCAAGAGGATTAAGGGGGGACATAGCCAGCCTCTTATCCAGTATAGAGTCGCGGATGGTGCTCACTGCACCCTGGAGTCGGCATGTAATAGACCTCTGAGTGTCCTACAGGTACCTTCCCCCTTGGCCAGGATCTGCCCGGCTCCTGCTCGTTCATACCCTGGAGCATCCCAACCCCTTTCGTTCCCATCTACCTCTCTTCAATAGGGAGGCCCGGCGGTGCTTAGCCTTGTTTCCCGGCCCAAAACACCCTAACCTCTTGTGAGGCCTTACGGAGTAGTACAATACACGCTCCACTACGTATCTATAAAAGTTCGTTAAAGTTTTAGATGTCATGCCAAATCTTCGCAATCTCCGAAGGATATCGAGGCACTGGCGTGTTTCCTAGGTAACTGTATTTGCTTGCTGGGTCCTGGACAGGTCATGCAAATAATAATGCGAAGGAACTAGATCTCTGATCCTCGATGAGCACTGGCTCATGGATCTCTGCTTTCCTCCTCCTGAATTTGTAATCAGCTCCTTGATCAACCCCCTTCCCATATGCTGATTTGTTACCACTTTGGATATAATAAGATTTATTAATTTTCTGTTCAACCAACGAAAAATTGTCATGAGCCTTCGCGCTCAGTCATTATATTAGTTTTCTCCAATTGCCATTGATTTCCTTGTGTACGTACTAATGCGCACAGGCCACTCGGCCCCTCAAACCCGCTACTCCTGATTGAAACCTGATTTAAACTTTGCCTGTCATGTTTGCACTTTCCTCCCACATCCAGCACGCCCAGCACCATAGAGCTCTTCAGACCCGCGTTTATCAAACATTTGGCCCTTGAAAGTAATCGAAAACTTTCTTCCCATTTGGCCACTGCGAGAAATTATATGCACTCATAATCTACCCAGAATATATATATATATATATACGTGTATTCATCTGAAATGAGACATTTTAAAATCCTAGCAGGCGTTGGCTATTCCCCAAGAATATTCTGAATTGTTGATGTTTTCGTGTCTTGCTCACTGGACCACACGAGCTCTCTCGGGGATATTTGGGAACCACGGCAATACCGAAAATCATGCAAGAATTCAGTAGGTCAGGCAGCATCCATGCATGGAAGCGAACAGTCGATGATTGAGTCTGACAACTTTCATGGTGAAGGGCGAAGAGGGCAGATGATTGAATTGATTTGTCAGGCGCGGGTTGTTGTTCTGTGAAACTCGGAGCTCAGGGTCTGTGTGTGAGCAGCTGCGTGTCCGAGCACGTTTGTTAGAACAGAGACCGACTTTCCACCTGATGTCGTCTAATCGGTTCGGCAAAACACTTACATTCAGATGTGAACAAAGTCGCTTTAATATTGCATTCCGGCATTCCTGCTGCAGAGACGAACAATTCATCCCCTAACGTAGTTTTTAATACCCTGTGTTAATTTATATTGGACTGCAATTATAACCATATAACCATATAACAATCACAGCACGGAAACAGGCCATCTCGGCCCTCCTAGTCCGTGCCGAACTCTTAATCTCACCTAGTCCCACCTACCCGCACTCAGCCCATAACCCTCCACTCCTTTCCTGTCCATATACCTATCCAATTTTACCTTAAATGACACAACTGAACTGGCCTCTACTACTTCTACAGGAAGCTCATTCCACACAGCTATCACTCCCTGCGTAAAGAAATAACCCCTCGAATGTCCCTTAAACTTTTGCCCCCTAACTCTCAAATCATGTCCTCCCGTTTGAATCTCCCCTACTGTCAATGGAAACAGCCTATTCACGTCAACTCTATCTATCCCTCTCAAAAATTTAAATACCTCGATCAAATCCCCCCTCAAACTTCTACGCTCCAATGAATAGAGACCTAACTTGTTCAACCTTTCTCTGGAACTTAAGTGCGGAAACCCAGGTAACATCCTAGTAAATCGTCTCTGCACTCTCTAATTTATTGATATCTTTCCTATAATTCGGTGACCAGAACTGTACACAATATTCCGAATTTGGCCTTACCAATGCCTTTTACAATTTTAACATTACATCCCAACTTCTGTACTCAATGCTCTGATTTATAAAGGCCAGCGTTCCAAAAGCCTTCTTCACCACCCTATCTACATGAGACTCCACCTTCAGGGAACTATGCATTGTTATTCCTAGATCTCTCTGTTCCACTGCATTCCTCAATGCCCTACCATTTACCCTGTATGTTCTATTTGGATTATTCCTGCCAAAATGTAGAACCTCACACTTCTCAGCATTAAACTCCATCTGCCAACGTTCAGCCCATTCTTCTAACCGGCATAAATCTCCCTGCCAGCTTTGAAAACCCACCTCATTATCCACAACACCTCCTACCTTAGTATCTTCGGTATACGTTCTAATCCAATTTACTACCCCATCATCCAGATCATTTATGTATATTACAGACAACATTGGGCCCAAAACAGATCCCTGAGGCACCCCGCTAGTCACCGGCCTCCATCCCGATTAGCAATTATCCACCACTACTCTCTGCCATCTTCCATCTAGCCACTGTTGAATTCATTTTATTACTCCAGCATCAATACCTAACAACTGAACCTACTTAACTAACCTTCCATGTGGAACTGTGTCAACGGCCTTGCTGAAGTCCATATAGACTACATCCACTGCCTTACCCTCGTCAACATTATTCGTAAATTCTTCAAAAGAATAAATAAGGTTTGTCAAACATGACCTTCCACTCACAAATCCATGCTGGCTACTCCTAATCAGATCCTGTCTATCCAGATAATTATAAATATTATCTCTAAGAATACTTTCCATTAATTTACCCACCACTGATGTCAAACTGACAGGCCTATCTGCAATTTCCTCAACCAAATATTCTTCACGATTCCTTTCAAGTAAATCAGCCCACTGCATCTCAATAGTAACATTCCTCAATATATAAAACAAACAACATCACCTAGATTGTGGACCCTGCACGTTTCCCAGTTACAATTGTCATTTACATTTTAAATACTGTAGATGTACGGGTGAGGACGAGGAATAGGCTACGTTTTATGGTAAGGGGACAGAGAAGATGAGGGTGAGTGTGGGGGATGAGGGAGGTGAGTGTGAGGGAAAGGGAGGGAGTAATTGAGAGCGTGAGTTTGTGGGTGAGGTTTAAGGTGAAGTTTGGAGTTAGGGGAAAGACAGGGAGAGGGCCACTAGGAGTACAACGGGAGGGTAAGAGTGTGTGTAGTAGAGTGAGGGTGAGGACGAAAGAGAGGGGCAAAGGAGGGATGAGGGGAAAGCTGACAGGATGTGTGAGTGGAAGGTTAATGATGCGGTTGAGGGTTATGCTTATGGTGAGAGGGAGAGTGGGGAAAAGAGGTCGAGTGAGGGTGAGATGGTGGGCGAGTGGGTGTGAACTAGGGCGAGTCTGAGGGCAGTGGACTGGTTGAGAATGGGGGTTTAGAGTGCTGTAGAGCGGAATGAAAAGTTGGAATATGAGTTGGAGGGTGTGGGGGAGGAGGAGTGAGAGAGCATGGGGTAGAGGTCCATGAGTGGGAGTTTGAGACTGGGTGATCCAGAATGGTAGGGAAAGGGTGCGGGAGGGCTGGGGAATGATGAGAGAGAGTGGGATAGGTTTGAGATTGAGTGTGATGAAGGGAGAGGGGAGAGTGTGATAGAGAGGGGGATCATAGGCGAAGATCTGTCCTTTATCATGGTCCTCACACTGATATTTCAACACTTTCAATGTTTTGGGTTTGCCTTCCCTGTCACATACCTAATCCCTCTAATATGTGCATTGTGTTCCCAATTAGCTTGTCAAAACTTATTGGTTAATTCGTCAGCCATTTTTCACCTTGTTGACAATAAAATTTTCCATTTTTCCCCTGAATTTCATTTCCAGATTGCCTCTTCTTCTTTAATGCATTTTTCCACATCCCAGGTCCCCCTAATGGCCACATTCCAATTCCCAGTCTCTTCTTTTTGAGGCAGATAATTTACGAAAATCATTCTCGTCTCCTTACAAATCTTTTACAATGGGGTATCCGGTCCTGACCTATCAAGGGTCCGACCCATTTTTCTTTAATCCGTTAATCTCTTACTGTGTCTCTTTGCACCCACTTCAGGATACTGACCTTCGTGCGGGGGATTTCCCTTCTTAACAACCAGTCTAAGGCAGAGTGCCCGAGACAGGAAAATTATCGTAAGCCTACTTCAAAACATATTTATACCAAAGTAAATCCCCTCGCTCTTCTTACACCAGGGCAAAACCTCAAGCCCATTCTTCTTATACCATTGTGAATCCTGAAGCCCACACTTATTATACCAGGGTGAATCTTCAAACCCATCGTTCTTATCTTAGTACTCGGGTAATCCTAATGGTTCTACAGGAGTCCGTCAGAGGATTTCCGGCCAGACCAAAGGGTCATCAGGGTGGACAACGAATGAAAGGGATCAAGATAAATCTTACGTTGTGGGCCTATCCGTCTCAGGTCATTGCCACCGAGCCGATCGCTGACGCTGTCTCACGGGGATGCCTCATTTTATACTCCTGGCTTGCTCACCAGATTGTTAAACCTTACTTCTAATTATTACCGGTTACCTGATGCAAGAACATACAGGACTACGGAGGATATAGCAACAGCTTTTTATTTAGTAGCTCGCTGCTAGAGAGAGCTCTGCTTGGGCACACACAGGGGCCCGTACCAGAGGTCACTCTGCAAATCAGAAATACAGAGTTTTTACACCATTTTTTGTCACGAGCATAGGAAATAATTTTTCCGGTACCCCCATTATCACATGTATCAGTGGTATTTCGAGGCAAAGACCACTTATCACCTTCAAAGGCAGTCAAATTCAGACAAACAGGCCAGGTGCACAATGAGATAATTCCTCATTTCCCTAACTGTAGTTTTGCATATTTGGAAACAAAGCATCACCATATCCTGCAGGTGCAAAAGCCGGCAGCGCGTAGCCTAACGTCTATTTGTACGTCAACAGAACAAACTAACCTTTTTTACCATCTCAAGGATGAATCCTCAGGGCATGACAAGGTGCCCCCTTGGCCCATGTGGGATCTTGTTAAATGCCTTGCAATCCCCATGTAAACAACATAAACTTCCTTGCCTTCATCAACTTTCCTGACATCATTTTCAATAAACTTGAGAAGATTGATTGGGCCCATCTAGTGAGGCCTTATAGGTAGATCGGAGGAATAAAATTTGTTTGAACATGTTGATGGGTCTGTCTTATAGACCACCCAAGAGTCTGTAGGATTTAGAGGAACAAATTAGTAGACGTCAGAGAATACTGCAAGAAACATAATTTGTTATAATTTGATTTTAACCTTCCACATACAGACTCGAACTCTCAGACTGTAGATGTACTCATGTAGTTGACAAATGTCTTCAGGAAAGTTTCATTAGTCAGTACATCAAAGTCCCAAAGACTCAAGTGTGACACTTAATCTCCCATTAGGGACTGAGACAAGACAGACGTAACAAAAGTTTGTGTAGGGAAACTGTTTGCATCTGGTGATCACAATTCCATCAGATTCAAACGAAGTATCGACAAAGATGGCTCTCCTCCGTGATATTGAGGCCCTGGTATAGAAAAAGAAACGTACAAAAAAGCTGGATAAGCTCAGCAGGTTGGACAGCATCCGCTGAAAGGAGCCGTCAATGTTTCGGGTTGAGACCCTTCATCAGGACTAAAGGAGGAGGGGGCAGGGGCCCTATAAAGAAGGTAGGGTGAGGGTGGAAAACCAATCAGAGGAAAGATTGGTTGATGTCTTGAGGAAAGATGTCTTGAACATCGGATTCTCCAACTTCCAGTAATTCCCTCCCTCTCCCTTTCCCCATCCCACCATCACTCTCTCCTCTTGTAGCTACCAATCACCTCTCATGACTCTGCCTTCTACTACCCATAGTGCGTTCCCCTTAGATTCCTTCTTCAACTCTCCTGCCTATCCCCTTCCTGATTCCCCTCCCAACCCTTTAATCTTTCCTCTGATTGGTTTTCCACCCTCCCCCCACCTTCTTGATAGGGCCCCTGCCCCCTCCTCCTTTAGTCCTGATGAAGGGTCTTGACTCGAAACATTGACTGCTTTCAACGGATGATGCCCGACCTGCTGTTTTTTTGTACGTCTTGATTAGACCACAGCATCTGCAGTGTACTTTGTGTTTAGAAAAAAATTAAATGCATAACAGGCGTAGGCAGGTAGGAAAAAATTGAGGTACTTATGGAGTCGAGAAAATGCAAGATAAGATTGAGGAAGGAAACCAGGATGGCTATAGGGTGGCATAAGGTTGTCCTAACAGACAAGGTGAGGGATTATACAGATGTTGTAAAAGCAAAAGGATTTCAGGGGACATAATTGATTGTCTGGATTATCAGAATGCCAATGTACGCATCGAGCCAAAACAGATAGAGGAGTTCTTCAGTGGATTTTTGCTTTTGTGTTCACTCGTGAAAATAAACTTTATAAGTGAGGCCACGGATGTTATACAAATTACGGATGAGCAAGTGTTTTGGGCAAATTGGGCAACTTCGAGTGTATAAATCCCCAGTGACTGAGAAGTTCAGCACACTTCAGCAAGATCAACCACGATGGGTCTTACACAATGAAGGGTTCGGTACTAAGGGGTGCGGTAGGACAAAGGCATCCGGAAATGCGGGTCCACCATTCATTGGCAGTGGCAGCACACCTAGATAAGCTAGTAAAGAAATCTTTGGCACATTGGCCTTCATAAATTAAAGTATTCAGTACAGGAGACTGCATGGTATAAGGGAGTTATGAGGCCTAATTTGGAGGATTTTTGCAGTTTACGTCACCTACCCAAGGTTGACAGAGTACAACGAAAATTTCCAAGGATGTCGCTGCGATTGATGGACCTCAGTTATAGGGAAAGATTGAATATGTTATGACTTAGTTCCTTGGAACGCAGAAGAATTGGGGGAGATTTGATGGAGATCTACAAAATTAAGAGGCGTATACACAGGGTAGATGGGATACTGAGGGTTAGGTCAGGGGATGGAGGGGAGAGAGGGTACCATTTTTAATCGGCGAACAACTCCGCCCTCCCCCATGCTCATTTCAATCAGTGCGTCCTTCCCTCCCTGTTGATTATTTTAATATATGTGACAATTTTCAGTGAGTGCATCACTCCCTCCCTCGGTAAAACCTCTGGCCATTTGGAATAAACGACTTTTAAGAGAAATAAATTCAACAAGTATTTCTGGCGAGGTGTGGAATGAAACCGTGGGTGAGGAGGGTTCTTGTGACAATGGTTGTCCAGATGGAAATGCAAACATCTCTCCCAGTTTTTTTTTCCAGTTAGTGGAAATATATAGCCGAACGTGTTTGGTTTAATTTCAGCTGAAATGCTGCTCCCTGGACCTGAACAGGCGAGGGACGCTTGAGATGAAACTCTATCCACGCTAGGCTGTCTTTCTTACACAGAGGGCGAAGCTCAGACCCTCCCAGAACCCGGACTGGATCAAATCCGCAGCCTGGGACTCACTGAGTTAAATAGAGAAACTCCGCCCCACTGGTTGCGATAAAAGAGAAAGGAGAGATCCACACGGAAATCCGGACAGAAAAGGTTAACGCAGCCTGTTTGTTTTCCTCTTTTGGGTTGCTACATTGACCCCACTCCCGCCTCCTCCCGCTGTCACACCCGTCCTGAGCCGGTGAGAGTTAGTGTGACCCGGACTGCGGCAGTCCCGCTCTACCCCGGCTCACCCGGCCCTGTCCATCTGTAATGAGTGACCACTCCCGCCTCCTCCCGCTGTCAGACCCGTCCTGAGCCAGTGAGAGTTAGTGTGACCCGGACTGCGGCAGTCCCGCTCTACCCCGGCTCACCCGGCCCTGTCCATCTGTAATGAGTGACCACTCCCGCCTCCTCCCGCTGTCAGACCCGTCCTGAGCCGGTGAGAGTTAGTGTGACCCGGACTGCGGCAGTCCCGCTCTACTCCGGCTCACCCGGCCCTGTCCATCTGTAATGAGTGACCACTCCCGCTTCCTCCCGCTGTCAGACCCGTCCTGAGCCGGTGAGAGTCAGTGTGACCCGGACTGCGGCAGTCCCGCTCTACCCCGGCTCACCCGGCCCTGTCCATCTGTAATGAGTGACCACTCCCGCCTCCTCCCGCTGTCAGACCCGTCCTGAGCCGGTGAGAGTTAGTGTGACCCGGACTGCGGCAGTCCCGCTCTACCCCGGCTCACCCGGCCCTGTCCATCTGTAATGAGTGACCACTCCCACCCCCTCCCGCTGTCAGACCCGTCCTGAGCCGGTGAGAGTTAGTGTGACCCGGACTGCGGCAGTCCCGCTCTACCACGGCTCACCCTGCCCTGTCCATCTGTAATGAGTGACCACTCCCACCTCCTCCCGCTGTCAGACCCGTCCTGAGCCGGTGAGAGTTAGTGTGACCCGGACTGCGGCAGTCCCGCTCTACCCCGGCTCACCCGGCCCTGTCCATCTGTAATGAGTGACCACTCCCGCCTCCTCCCGCTGTCAGACCCGTCCTGAGCCGGTGAGAGTTAGTGTGACCCGGACTGCGGCAGTCCCGCTCTACCCCGGCTCACCCGGCCCTGTCCATCTGTAATGAGTGACCACTCCCACCCCCTCCCGCTGTCAGACCCGTCCTGAGCCGGTGAGAGTTAGTGTGACACGGACTGCGGCAGTCCCGCTCTACCCCGGCTCACCCTGCCCTGTCCATCTGTAATGAGCGGCGGACATATCACAGCCGAGTGGCCTCGGGAGCAGCAGCTCAGACTCAACTCTCCGTACAGGGTGAGCACACCGGTGCAGGGTCATTGTTGGTCACCGGGGAAGTCAGACTGTGATTTGCTGGGACAACACTGAACGCCGTCCGGTTACAGCATCAGAGGTAAGTGTTGTCTATGATTCTGCACAACTATTCAGCGTTTAGAGCGAGGCTCGCCTTCGGTCGAGATCGGGAGTGAATTTTGTGGGAGAAGGGAGTCCTGACATGTTCATGTTAACGAGTCAATTATTGTCCAAATGGATTAAGAGAAACAATATCTTTGCCGTCAACCAGAAATACTCTCCTAGGTGATTTTTACAGAGTGTGAGCAGAAAGCATTTTTCACCCCGGTAGTGACATGTGAAATATCCCACGGGGCAGTGACCCATCACCGATCTCTCTCAAACAAGAGAAATTCAACAGATGCTGGAAATCTGAGCAACACACACAAAATGCTGGAGGAACTCTGCAGGCCGGGCAGCGTCTATGGAGAAAAGAACAGTCGACCCTCCAGACCCCAGCTAATGTACTTTACATCACGTCATCGGTTCTATCGCTCTTCCCTGTACCACAAAGAGTTAATCTTTCTTCGCGCTTGAATGACAGTGTTTTCACTGGAACACTAGAATATAGAAGGATGAGAGGGGATTGGATTGAAACATATGTGATTATGAAGGGATTGGACACGCTAGAGGCAGGAAACATGTTCCCGATGTTGGGGGAGTCCAGAACCAGAGGCCACAGTTTAAGGATAAGAGATAGGCCATTTAGAACAGAGTTGAGGAAAAACGTTTTCACCCAGAGAGTTATGGATCTACGGAATGCTCTGCCTCAGAAGCCAATAGAGGCCAATTCTCTGGGTGCTTTCAAGAAAGAGTTAGATAGAGCTCTTAAAGACAGCGGAGTCGAGGGATATGGGGAGAGGGCAGGAACGGGTTACTGATTGCAGGTGGTCAGCCATGATCACATTGAATGGCGGTGCTGGCTCGAAGGGCCGAACGGCCTACTCCTGCACCTATTTTCTATTGTCCATTGTCTATAAAACTGCTCCCTCTGTCACCGACAAACATTCCACTCTCAAAATCACTGAGATCACATTTCATCTCCATGGTAATGTTTGTTTGGAGACAGAACGTACCTTGTACAAAAGAACAGGATAGGGAGAGAACCGCTGATAAGGCTGTGGGTTTAGTTAATGATTATCACCAGGAGCTGACTGAACATTAACCAGGGTGTGTTCATTACTTACACAGTAACACAGCCTCACTGGGACAGGGTGGTAACCGAACCTGGAGCCGCTGTACAAGGTAAGAAGCTCTATGTATTGAAATATAAACATCACAAAGACTGTTAGCCACTTTTATGAACACGAATGGGGTTGATAACGTATTGTGTTGATCGATATCAGAACTGTACCGAATTGCTTTTAAATGAATTAATAATTCCCTTCATCTAATTGAATGCATCGACTTCCTGTACATGTCCCGGGGGAAACCGGTGTAGTTGGAGGTGTTATCGGAAACGCCGCACTTTCAACACAGCTCCGAATCATCAGCAGAGGCTCTGGAGGTGGGAGCTTCCCGCATCTCGGAACTGTCCCCGGGCTACTGCTTGCAACGGCAGGAAGCCGATCCGTCCACACTCGGGGCTTTACCGATCCCCGACCGAGGGAACTGAGGATTCGCTTTGCTTATTCCGTCACTGGCGGGATCGACACTATCTGTCTACCATTTACGATATTTCGGTAGGTAGCTGCAGGGAGAGGGCGAAATTATGAGAACTACCCTCTCTGCAGTTTATAGCGGGGGGTGGGGGCTGGGAGGGGTGTAGATGTGATGGTTTCATTATATAGTCGGTTGGGGAGACATGTTATGGGTCACCGCCTGCAGTGTTGTTTCCCTTCTGTCAGAAGTGAGTGGATAGGTGGGAGATCAAAAGAAGGTTTGACAGAGAGACACACACAAAATGGTGGTGGAATGAAGCAGGCCAGGCAGCATCTATAGTGAGAAGCACTGTCAACGTTTCGGGCCAAGAACTTTCTTTAGGACTAACTGAAAGGAAAGATAGTAAGAGATTTGAAAGTATGAGGGGAGTGGAAAACGCGAAATAATAGGAGAAGACCGGAGAGCATGGGGTGAAGCTGAGAGCCAGAAAGGTGATTGGCAGAAAGGATACAGAGGTAGAGAAGGGAAAGGATCGTGATGAGACTGGAAGCCAAGGGAGAAAGAAACGGGAGCACCAGAGGGAGATGAAGAACAGGCAGAGTAATGGGCAGAGAGAGAGAGAGAGAGAGAAAGGGAGGGGAAAATTAAAACTAAATATATCAGATTGAACTGAAAGCAGACACCGCCAGTTGACAATTGAGATGTTCTCTCTCTCTCTCTCTCTCTCTCTCTCTCTCTCTCTCTCTCTCTCTCTCTCTCTCTCTCTCTCTCTCTCTCTCTCTCTCTCTCTCTCTCTCTCTCTCCCTCCCTCCCTCTCTCTCTCTCTCTCCCTCTCCCTCTCCCTCTCTCTCGTCTGATTAGAATGGCCTCCTCAATATTCAGGAGAAGCAGATTATTACAATTAATTCTGTAATCTCTGCTGTGTAGTGGTCTTTGAAGGACAAGTGAGTGAGATGTTACAGATGAAGAAGCAGGAGTAAGGCGCAGAGATCACAGACAGACCTAGATCGGTCACAGTAAATTCAGCACGTGAATTTTATTAAATCTCTCATCAGCATCCTTTGGCTGACAAAACACATCCAGTGAATTTAATGTTAAGGGGATTTTCATCATTCAGTAAAAGGAAACAGCTCAGCTATTTGTAAAGTATGAGTGATAGCGAGGAAACACACCGACGGGAGTAAAGTAAACAGACCCATTAGTCATAATTTTATCTGATCGATCAGGTTACTTATTTCTCATAAGTGAACACTAATGTCAACGTGAAATATATTCTTATCTTGCTGTACTCGTTAGGCTGTGATTATCTCCAGCTTGTAATCTCGACACAGTTGCTGCCTTGCCCATTATTGTAATGGCCCCATTGTGGACAAATATTGAAGTTTGCTTTATCAAAGGGCTGACTCTGAGATCAGTGGAGCTCCAGACAATTGGGGCACAGTTAAATCTGGCGAAAGGGAATGTCCGGTGTTCAAAAGAAAATATTATTCCAAAATCATAACTTTTCCCCAGAGTTGACAGCGCCCGTCCTGCTGCTGAGCTTTTCCTATAAGCTCACGGGGATCTTTGTCCTCGCCTATCGCTGTGGTTTATAGTCTGAAAATAAATTGATCCCCAAATATACAATAAATTAATGACGAGAGAAGATCTGCAGAGGCTGGAAATTCAGGCAACAAACACAAAATGCTGAAGGAACTCCGTAGGTCAAACCGCATCTACAGAAAAGATACAGACCATGTTTCGGGCCAAGGCCCTTCAGCAAGACCGGACAAAAAAAGAGATGATAGGGTCAGAGCTAGAAGGAGGGGGAGGGGAGTGGAGGAAGAGACGGAAAATGACAGGTGAAACTGGAAGGGGGAGAGATGAAGTAAAGTGCTGGGAAATTGATTGGTGAGATGCAAGGCTGGAGAAGTGGGAATCTGATAGGAGAGGACAGAAGGCCATGGAAAAGGAAAAGTGGGGAGAAGCACCCAACGGAGACGATGGACAGGTAAGGAGATAAGGCCAGAGTGTGAAAGTGGGATGGGGAATGGTGAAGGGGGGGGGGGGGTGTGCGTCATTACCTAAAGTTTGAGAAATCGATATTCATGCTATCAGGTTAAAGGCTACCCAGAGGGAATATAAGGTGTTTCTTCTCCAGTCTGAGTGTTTCCACATCACGGCAGCTGAGGAGGCCATATATTGAAATGTCAGGATGGGCATGGGAAGTGGAATTAAAATGGCCGGCCACTGGGAGATCCCGTGTTTTTTGGCGGACGGAGTGTAGGTATTCTGGGAAGCGGTGCTGCTGAAAGGTCTCGGCCCAAAATGTCCACTGTTTTCCATAGATGCCTCCTGGCCCTGGCCCGCTGAGTTCCTCCAGCATTCTGAGCGTGTTGCAATGAATTAGTGTGTTGACACCAACTGAACGGAGCCGGGATGCGGGTCGCGGTTGCTCCCTGGAGCAGATCGAATTGTGGACAGATACTGGATGTGATCTGTGTCACCGTGCACTAAGGCAGAATAGGAAGCCTGGACCGAACAGCACAATGGAATCATTTGCCTGAATCAGCTTTTGTGTCATATACTTAGTGCGCTGTGGAGCAGGGTGTGGAATTACATGCTCACTGATGTGAAACCCAGGTTTATATGTGTGTTATCAACTGAATATTGCTCACGGTGTGTTCACTTACTGTTTGCACCCACTAAGTTCAGGGATTCGGATTCGCTGGAACAGAAACAGAAGCTCAGCAGCAAGTAACACAGAGACCGTACCGGGTGGGGAACGTTGTGGTGTTTCAATACGTCCCTCGTCATGAGAAGATTTCTAGTGTTTCTACCTATTCAATATTGCCTTTAAAACGGTGTGGCTTTACGGAAATGGATGTTTTTATTTCTGTGTGTGTGTTTTTAAGGAAAACAAGCATACATCTGGCAGTGATACTTAAAATAAAACTTGCTGTATTGAATTTCAGTGGGTGTTGATACAAATCTCAAAGTCTGCACTTCGTGGGCAGTTTAGTAAGTACTTCCTGTAACCAATAATGTAACCACTAAGTGTATGTTCATGGTCTTGGCATTGGCATCAACGTTTACGGGGAGAAGGCCAGGAACTGAGATTGAGATGGAGATTTAAAAAAGGATCAGCTATAATTGACTCGATGGGCCAGATGGCCTAATTACAACCATATGTTTTAAGGTCTTATGGTCTTCTGCTGCTGCAGCCTGTCCACTTCTAAGTTCAAAATGTTACGTGATCAGTGATGATTTTCTGCACACTACTGTTGCAGCCTGTTATTATTATAGTTACTATCACCTTCCCGGCAGCTTGAATCAGTCTGGCCATTCTCCTCTTTCCCGTACAGAACTGCAACTCATTGGATGTTTCTTGTTTGTATTTCGCACCATTGCCTGTAAATTGAGACAGTTGTGGGTGACAATCCCAGAGATATTCAGACTACACCATCTGGAATAAACAATCATTCCACTGTCAAAGTCACCGAGCTCACATTTCTTCCCCACTCTGATGTTTCGAACAACAGCTGGACCTCTTGACCATTTCTGCATGTTTTTATTAACGTGACTGAGCTGGTCCCACGTGATTTCTTGATCAGCATTAAAGAGCTGGTATACAGATGCACTTCTTAAAATTGTCACAGAGTTTATTTCTGATTTCGAGAACCCACTCTCCCCCAACTCGGTATTATCATGAATGATATCTGGATCTATTTACTGATTCCCTGTTTCCTACAACTGCATGGCACAAGAGCGAACTAAAAATTGTCATGATGACAAGGGTGGGTTAATAGAAACATAGAAAACCTACAGCAAAATACAGGCCCTTTGGCCCACAAAGTTGTGCCGAACATGAACCTACCTTAGCAATTACTAGGCTTACCCATAGCCCTCTATTTTTAAAGGTCCATGTACCTATCCAAAAGTCTCCTAAAAGACCGTATCATATCACCCTCCACCTCTGTTGCCGACAGCCCATTCCACGCACTCAACAGTCTCTGCGTAAAAAAAAAAATCTACGACTGACATCTCCACTGTACGTACTGCCCATCACCTTAAACCTGTGTCCTTTTGTGGAAACCATTTCAGCCTTTGGAAAAAGCCTCTGACTATCCACACGATCAATGCCTCTCATTATCTGATACACCTCTATCAGGTCACCTCTCATCCTCCGGTGCTCCAAGGAGAAAAAGCTGAGTTCACTCAATCTCTTTTCACAAGACATGCTCCCCAATCCAGGTAAGATCCTTGTAAATCTCCTCTGCACCCTTTGTATGTCCTCCATGCAGAATATGACCCGTCTACAACCACTCTTTGCCTTTTGTGGCAAGCCAGTTCTGGATCCACAAAGCAATGTCCCCTTGGATCCCATGCCTCCTTACTTTCTCAATAAGCCTGAAACCCGTATACACTACAACTATCGCTCTTCCTTCATCAATGTGTTTCGTCATTTAATCTTAACATAAAATCCTGGAATCTATGCATAATAATCACGAAGAACAAATGTATTTGAACTTGGCACAGTATCGCACTTCCCTCTAACAGACGGGATATTGAGGCTGAAAAGAGAAACCAGAACTGTTTTATCGGTGACACACGGGCATCATGGAAATGGTCATGTGTAGCACACAGAAACTGAATTCACCTCGTCTTGGGAATTGTACTGTGAGACGATCAGGCTCAATTGCATTACTATTCAGAATTAATGTTGATCAATGAAGACGTAGAAGATGTGCTGTAGATCTGTTGTTTCAGTAGACAAATTGGACACAGTAGACACACTGTTCATACAGGAGCTGATATGCTTCAACACCAGCCCCTCAAAACACTTCAACTGTGGATGTAAGTGCCACTGGGCGATAGCCATTGAGGAATTTAACCACACTCCTCTTGGGTACCGGTATGGTTTAAGTTTAAGTTCGGAGATACAAGGAGTCAGTTACCCTGAGGTTGCAGGAGGAGAGTAACTTGGTGACTGTCAGCAGAAGGAAGCGAAATGAGCAGCCAGTGCAGACAAGCCCCGTGGACGTGCCCCTCAGTAATAAGTATACCACTTTCAGTATACACCGAGCGAGAAGGACGACCTAACAGCTGGAAGCACAACCTCTATTGTCTCTGGCTCGGAAGAGAACAGAAGTGAAGAGGTCTACAGTGGGTATAAAATATTCCATAGTCAGAGAAACAGAGATGAGATTCTGGATGTATGTTGCCTCCCAGGTGACAGGATCAGGGATGTTTCAGATCGGGTCCATGGCATTCTATAGGGGATGGGTGAGCAGCCGGATGTCTTGGTGTATATTGGCAGCAGTGACATGGTAGGAAAAATGAAGGAGTTCCTGGGAGATAATATAGGAAGCTAGATAGAAAGCTGAGAAACAGGACATACAGGGTAGTCATCTCTGAATTGCCTGCTGTGCCACGTGCTAGCGAGGACAAGCATAGAATGATTTGGCTGTGGCTGAAGTGCTGGTGCAGCAGGCAGAGGTTCAGGTATATGGACGATTGGGATCTCGTCTGGGCAATGTATGACTTGTACAAAAGGGATGAGTTACACGAGAAACCCAGTGGAACCAATATCCTTGCGGGCAGGTTTTCCAGAACAATTCAGGAGGGCGGATTTTGCAGGGGGATGGGAACTGCAGTTATAATGCTGCGAATGGGGTAGCAGGTTCACAAACAGAGTCGAGGTGCCGTGATACGGTTAGAAAAGGGAGGCTGGTGATGGCGCAAAATTGCAGTCAATGGGACGAGCTGCAATGTAAAAGACAGACAGAATAGGAAAGGGAGAGTACAAGACTGACGGTGTTACAGTTGAATACGAGCAGTAAATGGAATAATAGACGAACGCAACAAAGTTACAGATCGGCATGCATGACATTGTGGGTGTTACTGAATCGTGGCTGAAAGGATATTACAGCTGGGAGTTTAACATCGAAGGATCCACACAGTATCAAACGGAAAAGCAGGTCGGCAAAAAGGGTGGCGTGACTCTTGGTGAAAAATGAAATCAAATCATTAGAAAAATGTGACGTAGGGTAGGAAGGTTTTGAATCACTGTGGGTAGAGCTAGGAAATTGCAAGGGTGCAAAGACCCTGATGAGGATTATATAGACTTCCACTCAGTAGTAATGACATGGTCTGAAAATTACAACGGGAGATAGAAAATGTGAGTCAGAAGGGCAATATTACGATAGTAATGGGATATTTTAACATGGTAAAATCGGGTTGCTATGGTGTTTTATTAGCCCACTTGTCAGCCTTTCTGCCGACCTGCCTGTCCTTTGGATACAGTGTATATCCTTGGATGATGCGTGTTTTTTTTTATTCTGTGTAACTTTGCGAGCAAAGACGGTGTATATCTGGCAGTGATATTTAAAATAAAAAATCCTGTAGTAAATCTCACTGGCAGTTGTTAAAATTATGGACGTCTACACTCAGTGGGCAATTCTTATCTACTTCCTGTACCTAATAATGTGGCCTCTGAGTGTACGTTCGGAGATTACCGCGGCTGTACCCCGTCCAACTCCATTGTCAAGGTCACTTAGACCACATTTATTCCAGATTCGGATGTTCCGCCTGAACAACAGCTGAACCCCTTGACCATATCTGCATGTTTTATCCTTTGAGTTGCTGCCCCGCAATGACAGATGCCTATTAATGAGCGGCTGTACAGTTGTATGTAACAACACGGCCACATAGTGCACTTACCATTTAGACGGGCCCTCAACTATCTCGAATTTGAATATGGGTGAGATTTGGTACTGATTTTTGCGATTTTCCTGTTTCCAACAACAGCTTGTCACTGACCAGACAGTTTGGGGTAACCCGGAGAGAGAGACTGTCACTGTTCCTGCTGAGCTGCGCCGGTCTGCGGCTGCGCTGTAATTAAAATGCTCGCGTCACGGAACCTTTGTTGCAGCGCAGATGGGTTAAAATGCAGCTGGAAAAAAGTTCATGAAGTCTGAGAGCTTTTCTTTGTTGCACTATAATTTATCATATCCTTCCATTAATAGATAAAGGCAAAAGTATATATTTTTTGTCAGTCCATTCTAAATATTCACAGATGCGCATTACAAGAAGGAACATATCAGAGATGCAACGCTTTTTTCAGGCCGTGTGAAAATTTCTGGCTCAGAGCAATGGCTGATCAATGCAGTGGCAAAAACAGCAATTAGTGGGAATATTGGGGACCGGACGATGTTAGATTTTCTGCATATTAATCAAGATTGAATATGATAATTTATAGTGCTTCATTATGATACTTTATTTTGGTATCTTATTTTATATCATTAGGTAGCTTGTGATCATATTTCACCTTTTCTCTGCTTATTCCTTTTTTATTGCCTTCCTTTGATTATTAAAAGCTCACCGATACTCTAGCTTCAACTATTTTTTCTATCTAGGATGTCATCTTAAATCAGGATGTAGATAGCCCGACAATGGCAGGAGCTGCACTGAAACTGATGTTGGGTAATTATGCTAGCTAGATATCCGACCATTTGGTGGGTGAACAGTTAGGGCCGAACTCCATAAGATTAAGAGAGCTACAGAGAAGGAAAGTGTAGACTTCACGAGAGAGTAAAGAATTGGAAATTACGAATTCATTAAGCAATAACTAGGGAGAGTTAATGGGAAAAAAACTGTTTCTGTCAAGTACACATCTGACATGTGGAGGGTGTTTATAGTCCATCTGCACGGAGTATAGAACGGGTACGTCCCTGTATGAAGAAATGACGAGATTGGCAGCATCAGCGAACCTTAAATATCGTGAAAAGTGATGAATTTAGTCAATCAAGAAAAGGGAAAATATGCAGTCAGGAAGGTAGGATCAAACAGAGCCCTCGAAAATGTGTGTGGGTCCTTAATGAGTAACTTACATCAGTATTTACCAATGAGAAAGACATGGAGGATAGGGAGATCAGTGCAGAGAGTACAACTATAGACGGGCATTTTGAAGTAAAGGAGGAGACAGTGTTGGGTCTCTTAAAGTGCATTAACGTGTATAGGTCTCCAGGCTCTGATGAGATATACTCCAAATTACAGAGAGAGGCTAGTGAAGAGATTGCTGGGGTCCTGACCAAAATACTTGTGTCCTGCCTAGCCGCAAGCAAACTCCGGGAGAACTGGCGAGTACCTCATGTTGTTCCGTCATTCAAGACGTGATCCAGGGAATAATCCTGATGAACATTGAAGCTGCCGAGATACAGTCGGCTACGAACTAAGTGCTGATAAATGGGACCAGTGTAGACAGTGAGTGGATGGTCAGAACAGGTATGGCCGGCCAAAGGCTGTTCCCGTGTTTTGTGATCCACCGCTCCGAACACGCTAAATTAAAGATGGTGGCACCGCAAGGCATTGATTTCAAAACTCCACACTCCTCTCTAACCTGAAATAAAGCAGACTGAACCCCTTTGTCACCACTGGAAATAACTGTTTCTGTCAAGGTAATATACAGATTGGACACGTCAGCTAAACAACTGGTAATTGATGAAGTTCCTGTGTCTTCTATTAATGTTGCTTCCTTACAGCAAAACTAACCCTCTCACAGTGTCACAATCAGTGATTAAATCCGGCACCAAACACTGTGCCTTCATCCCTGCACATTGTAACTTGAAACATCTCACTGAGGGTCTGCTGGAGACACAACCCCTGCCCTCAACACATGCGATCACATCGCTCCTGCTTCTGACATTTCCAATTCTCTCAGAATAGTTTTCTGATTCAGTCTGAAGGTTATGGTACATTCAGCTCGTTTTCAGCCCTGACAAACCGTGTCTTCCCACAGCCATTTCCACCTCTTTCCTCCTCCTCCAGGGAAGCTGCATTTCCATAACACCATAAGACCTGCAGCCAATCAGGCACTGATTTATCCATGCTAGAATCTTTCCTGTAATACCATGGGCTCGTTGCTTGTGAAACAGCCTCGAGTGTGCCACATTGTCACAGGCCTTTCGAAAATCCAAGTACCCAACATCAACGTATTCACCTCTCTCTATCCTGCTTGTTATTTCTGCAAATAGAAATAACCGAATATCCAGCTACTAATTCAATATGCCCGTAACACCCTTCGCCAAATAAGAGACCCCGTGAATTTAATGTTTCGAGTTTTTCCATCAGTCACTGATGAAAAACGGTTGATGTATGCGTAAAGTGAATGCGATGT
This sequence comes from Hypanus sabinus, assembly GCF_030144855.1. Taxonomy (NCBI): domain Eukaryota; kingdom Metazoa; phylum Chordata; class Chondrichthyes; order Myliobatiformes; family Dasyatidae; genus Hypanus; species Hypanus sabinus. The sequence continues at coordinate 6,569 of NW_026779525.1, read as the reverse complement.
CAGGCAAATTCACCAGCGTGAAATGGTCTAGACTTCATATGATGGCGCAGTGATCCTGAAATTTGTTTCCAGTAAGTGAAAAATAAACTGGAGGAGAAGGGCGTCCTTATTTGGCTGACGACTTTGACTGGTGGTTATCTCTGGGAGATGGTAATCTCGGAACAGCCGCTCCCCACTTGCCAATTACCTTAATGTTATAACTGCGGACAACTGTTAAAATTTGCTTTTAAAAGGTCCAATTTAAAATCAATGCAAGTCCAGGCTGAGGGGGCAAAGTAAAATCCCGAGAAAGGGAATGTCTACTGTTCAAAAAGAACATTATTCCAAATGCATAATATTTCATCAGAGTTGAGAGCGCAGTTCCTTCTGCTGTCTCGGTGCAATAAACCCGCAACGATCTTTGCCCTGGGTTGTCGCTGGAGTTTATAATCTGACAATAAACTGGTCACAAGGTGAATAATAAATCCAAGCGACAGCAACAACCGAACGGAACCAGGATGCGGATTAAGATTCCTTTCTGGAGGTGGTAAAATATCGCGCACTGAAGTATTAATTCTAGTTTGGTCCACAAGTTAGAAAGACTCATTGAAGCAAGGTGAGTCTTTCTGTGGTTTAACACAAGCGTTGTGGAACAGGGTGTGGCGTTACATGCTGAATAGACTGAAGTTCAGGTTTATGAGCGTGTTATCAACTGAACATTGCTCAGGGTGTGTTCACTTACTGTTAGGGACATAAAATCCAGATACTCGGGTTCGCTGAAACCAGACCCAGTGTTCAGCATCAGGTAGGAACATGGACTGTATTCGGCAGTGTTATGGCGTTTTGTAATGGAATGGAAGAATGGAAATATTTCTAATGTTTCTACCATATCAATAAAATGGAGGGTTATGGGGTAGTGTGGGTTTAGTACTTTTTTAAGGATTACATGTGTTGGCACAACATGGAGGGCTGAATGGTCTGTACTGTGCTGTAGTAGTAGTGTTCTTTCGTTCTATCAATATTATCATTGAAATCGCACGGCTTTGCGATCTGAGTGCTTGATTATTCTGTATATGTTGTATTTTATAGAGATGACGAGGTACTTCTGGCAGTGATATTTATATTAACAAATATTGTGGTCGTTCTCACTGGGTGTAGACAAAAACAGCAAATTCTACAGTCATTGGCGCTTTATTCTGAACCCCCTGTACCTAATAATGTGGCCACTGAGTGCATGTCTGGGGCCTTCTGCTGCTGTTCCCCGTCCATTTCAATGCCGACCACTGCACTGTATTCGCTGGCATTCGACTAAGACGGGGAGTTGATTGCATTCGCTGTTATTTAGGAGGTGAGGAGATTTTTTCCACTGGTGGTTAGATCCCTTAGTTGAGCCCTTGCTGGGGACATTGAATATCACGCGGAGTCTAGACAGGAATGTGGAGAACACGTTTGCTACTGTAGGGCGAGCTGAAACAAGTGAAGATAGATGAGGCTATTTTTCTGAGCTGGAACTAGTGTGTCTTTGGATTTCACTTCCTCAAAGGGAAATAGAAACAGAAATTTCTTTCAATGTGTTTAATTCCGCCGAACACATTTCCGGGCAGACAAGGGAATGAAATCTTGCAGGCGGTCGCAGGGGAGTGTCACTGAGATCACAGTCCTGTTGTGATCATAGAGAATGGCGGAACAGGACTGAGGGGGCGAATATCCTGTTACTAATTCAACATACCAACAGCACACTCTGACAAATAACAGACCCGGTGTATTTAACGTTTGATGTTTTTTTTCTTCGATCTCAGACGAGGAACGGTAGATGTATTTGTAAAATAAGTGCGATGCCTGCCAAGTTCGCCAGTGGGATATGGTCATAATTTCATATGATTCTACGTTGACATGGTAACATGTTTCCAGTAAGTGAGCAATAAACTGAATGGGAATGGCGTTCATATCTCGCTGTTGACTTTGACCGGTTGTTATCTCTGGGAGATGGTTATCTCGGCACCGTTCCTCCCGGAACCGCCCATTACTGTAATGGTCCAACTGCGGACTTCTGTTAAAAATGGCTCTTTATAAACAGGGTGACCTTGAAGTCAGCTCCAGGCTGGGGGGGTGGGGGGAGTGGCACAGTAAAATCTAGAGAAAGGGAATGCCTCATGTTCAAAAGAGAATAATATTCCATATCCATAATATTCCATCAGAGATGACAGCGCCCTTCCTTCTGCTGTCTCTGTGCAATAAACCCACAGCGATCTTTGCCCTGACCTGTCGCTGGAGTTTATAATCTGACAGTAAACTGGTCCCAAGGTGAACAATAAATCAAAGCAACGACACCAAAAGATCCGAATCAGGATACGGATTGTGATTCCTCTCCAGAGCAGATCAAATATTCCAGAGAGAGGAATTTACTGCACCGCTTGCACTGCAGTATTAATGCTGGTTCAGACCACTTGTAAGTGTGACTTGTTCATGGAATTAAGCTTTTATGTAGTTTAACACAAGCGTTGTGGAACAAGTTTGGCGTTACATGCTGAATAGGGTGAAGATCAGGTTTATGAGGTTGTTATCAACTGAAAATTGCTCAGGGTGTGTTCACTTACTGTTAGTATCCATAAAGTTCAGATGCTCGGATTCGCTGGAAGCAGAATCAGGAGTCCAGCACCAGGTAAGAACAGGGCCATAGGGGGAATTTTATGGTGTCTTATTACGCCCACTCGTCGCCCTAGTACTGCTATTGTTTCTAGCAGTTCAGTATTGTCCTTAGAATTGTGTGGATTAACGAATATCTGTGTTTCATTCTGTTTGTGTGTGTTTTTTAACAAAAACTTTATATATCTGGCAGTGATATTTAGGATAAAAAATCCTGTAATAAAAGTATGGAAGTCTACACTCAGGGGGCACGTTTTTATGTACCCCTGTACCTAATGATGTGACACTGAGTGAATGTTCGGGGTTCACAGCGGCTGTACCCCGTCCAAATCCAAGGTTATGTGTTATGTCGGTGCGCATGCTTACTTGATTTCTTGCCGCCTTCCTGTCAGATTTAATCAGCCTGACCAATCTCACTAAGCTCTCTCATTAACGGGGCCTTTAGAACTGCCGCTCAGTGCATATTTCTTTGGTTTGTTTCTGGACCATTTTTCCGTAAACCGAGAGATTTATACGTGAAAAGCCAAGTAACTGATGAGTTTCCGTAACACTCAGACCACCCGGTCTGGCACCAGCAATCACTCCATGGTCAACAGACAATAGGAGCAGGAGTAGGCCATCGGCCTTTAGAGCCAGCCTTGCCATTCAATGTGATCATGGCTGATCATCCACAATCAGCACCCCGTTCCTGCCTTCTCCCCATATTCTTTACCTCCGCTATGTTTAAGAGCTCTAGCTCTTTTTTAAAAGCATCCCGAGAATTGGCCTCCACTGCCTTCTGAGGAAGAACATTCTATAGATCCACAACTCTCTTGGTGAAAAGGTTTTTCCTCAACTCTGTTCTAAATGGCCACCCCTTATTCTTAAACTGTGGCCTCTGGTTCTGGACTCCCCCAACATCGGGAAATTTTTTCCTGCCTCTAGCTTGTGCAATCCCTTAATAATCTTATATGCTGCAATCAGACCCCCTCTCATCCTTTCTAAATTCCAATCACATTTATTTCCTATTCACATGGTTGGCCTGAATAACAGCTGAACTTGTTGACCATACCTGCAAGTGTTTATGCTTTGAGTTGCAGGCAGATGATTAACAGATTCGCATTAATGAGCTGGTATACAGTTGTACCTAACAAAGAGGCAATTTAGTGCATTTTCCATTTATACAAACCCTCACCCATCTCGAATATCAACACAGACATTATCTGGGCCTGATTATTGACCATTTGCATGTTTGCAACAACAGGTTGTCGCTGGCAAGGCACTTGACAAAGCATTGTTATAAGGTGGGGGTAACTTGGAGAGAGAGAGAGACCCATCACTGTTCCCTCTAAATTGCGCGTTTTACTTTGTTGTACTGCATTTTTATCCTATCCTTTGATAAATAAAATCAAAAGAATGTTTCTTTCTTGTCAGTCTTCATTCTAAATATTCATAGATGCACATTACAAAAAAGAAGCATATCTACGTTGCTGCGCTTTTTTTCAGTCCGTGTGAACATTTCCGGCTCAGAGCATTGGTTGATCCATGTAGCGTCAAACATGGTAATCAGAGGGAACATTGGAGACTGGACCATGTTACATTCTATGCATATTAATCACGATTGAATATGGTACATTATCGTGCTTCTTGTTATAGACGAGATATTAAAAGTCAATAGGGTAGACAATGTTTCACCGGGAGCCTCTCTGCTGTCCAGGAAATAGTAATGAATAACGCAAGAAAAATTAGTAATAATTTCGCCTTGTCCGAGGGAGCGTACTGTGAGGCAATGACGCTCAAGTGCTTAACAATACAGAACTAACGTTGAGCAGCGAATAACTAGAAGGTCCATTTACTATAAATTCAAGAGCTTTTCATTCTAATTTCTCGAAATATCACTATTAATGCCCCGATTATCACTTTCATTACCTTTTCAGAACACTGGGTGTAGTACCTCCCCCATTATAGGTATGAGCAAGGAGGAGATCTGGGCCAAATGGCGCAATTAAACGTTCAGCATATCACGCCGCATCTTGGATAATCCCAGTTCTGTTGCTGGGTCTTCCACACTGTATTTTGACACTGATCCAATCTGATGTACCGAGTTTCCAGCACATTATGAGAGTGACACAGAAATATGGCATTGGGGTGAAAAGAAGAAGAGCGAGATGTATAACATGTATAGGCAACAGGGAGTACAAAAAGAGTAAGAAAATACTTAAGAAAGAAATCAGGAGGGTTAAAAGAAGACATGAGTTTGTTTTGGCAGTCAGGATGAAGGATAATCCAAAAAACTTCTACAGGTATATTAAGAGCAAAAGGATAGTAAGGGATAAAATTCGGCCTCTTGAAGATCAGAGTGTTCAGCTGTGTATGGAACGAAAAGAAATGGAAGAGATATGAAATCTTTTTATTTGCATCTGTATTTACAAAGGAAACTAGAATGGAGTCTATGGAGACAAGGCAAACAAGTAGGGAGATCATGGAACTTATACAGATTAAAGAGGAGGAGGTGCTTGCTGTCTTGAGGCAAATCAGAGTAGATAAATCTTCAGGACCTGACAGGGTACTCCTTCAGACCTTGAGGGATACTAGCGTTGAAATTGCAGGGGCCCTAGCAGAAACTTTTAAAATGTTGATATCCACGGGTCGGGGGCCGGAGGATTGGAGGATAGCTCATGTAGTTCCGTTGTTCAAAAAAAGACTCAAAAAGTAAGCCGGGAAATCTTAGGCCAGTAAGTTTGACATCAGTAGTAGGTAAGTTATTGGAAGGAATACTAAGAGATAGGATCTACAATTATTTGGATAGACAGGGACTTATTAAGGAGAGTCAACATGGCTTTGTGCGTCGTAGGTCATGGCAAACCAATCTATTATTTTTTTTTGAGGAAGTTACCAGGAAAGTGGATGAAGGGACGACAGTGGATGTTGTATACATGGACTTCAGTAAGGCCTTTGACAAGGCCCCGCATGGGAAGTTAGCTAGGAAGATTCTGTCGCTAGGTATACATGGAGAGGTAGTAAATTGGATTAGACATTGGCTCAATGGTAGAAGCCAGAGAGTGGTAGTGGAGGAATGCTACTCTGAGTGGAGACCTGTGACTAGTGGAGTGCCACAGGGGTCAGTGCTGGGTCCATTGTTATTTGTCATCTATATCAATTATCTGGATGATAATGTGGCGAACCGGATCCGCACATTTGCTGATGATACAAAGTTTGGAGGAGTAGTGGACAGTGAGGAAAGTTTTCGAAGCTTGCAGAGGGATTTGGACCAGTTGGAGGAATGGGCAGTAAAATGGCAGATAGAGCTTAATGCAGATAAGTGTGAGGTACTGCACTTCGAAAGGTCAAACCAAGGTAGAACATACAAGGTAAATGGTAGGACACTGAGGAGTGCAGTAGAACGGAAGGATCAGGGAATACAGATACATAATTCCCTAAAAGTGGCGTCACAAGCAAATAGGGTTGTAAAGAGAACTTTTGGTATATTGGCCTTTATAAATCGAAGTATTAAGTATAAGAGTTGGAATGTAATGGTGAGGTTGTATAAGACATTGGTGAGACTGAATTTGGAGTATTGTGTGCATTTTCGGACACTTAATTACAAGAAGGTTATCAATAAGATTGAAAAGTGCAGAGAAGGTTTACAAGGATGTTGCCGGGACTTGAGAAACTGAGTTACAGAGAAAGGTTGAATAGGTTTATTCCCTGGAGCGTCGGAGAATGAGGGGCGATTTGATAGAGGTGTATAAATTATGATGGGTATAGATAGAATGAATCCAAGCAGGCTGTTTCCACTGAGGCCAGGGGAGAAACAAAATACAGAGGTCATGGATTAAGGGTGAGGGGGGAAAAGTTTAAATGGAATATTAGGGGTGCTTCTTCACGCAGAGGGTAATCAGAGTTTGGAATGAGCTGCCAGATGAAGTGGTGAATGCGGTCTCACTTTTGACATTTAAGTAAAA
>NW_026779524.1:0-95000 GCF_030144855.1 Hypanus sabinus | reverse complement strand
AATCAGGGTGTTCTGTGGTCACCACTTGAAGACGATATTCCTGTCACTGTCACCAGTTGATATTTCTATGTGGATTTCGGAACTAATCGACGGATAAGAACTTCGGCGACTGATACTTCGTTTACCCAGCGTGGAATCTGTGTGGAATTCTTCGTAATTGTCTTATATCTACATGTTCGTGTACTTATCTCATCGTGCTGAGCCCCAGCTGTCCATCAAACAGTTCCTCCCTTCTCTCTCTGTAAGAACACAGAAGCTGATAGTGTCCTTGTAAAAGTGTAAACAAGCTTACAGATAAACCATAACACCGTCTCCGAGCAGTCTTAGTCTTAGTCTTTCTCTCTTTCTCTCTCTCTCTCTCTCTCTCTCTCGCTCTCTCTCTCTCTCTCTCGTTGAACATCTCCCTCTCTCTTTTCAAAAACACAGTTCATAGGGGTAATTCAGGCACCCGTCACAATACTAATGAAGAAAGTGGTTTTAACGTAGAAACATTGAAAAGAGCGGGGAAGAAGGAGTTTAACCAACTTCGTCCGGAGCCCTGAACAACGTCACAACCACAGTGAGCTCATCGTCTTGTTCAGACCGGAGAAAATCATGCAGGGAATTCATGCAGGTGTATAAAATGATGGGAGGCATTGGTCGTGTGGATAGCCAGAGTCTTTTTTTTCCCCAGGGTAGAAACGGCTAACACGAGGGGGAATCGGTTTAAGCTGCCTGGAAGTAGGTACAGGGGACATGTCAGAGCTGAGTTTTTATAAGCAAAGAGTGGTGTGTGTGTGGAATGCACCGCCAGCGACGGTGGTAGAGGCGGATACAATAGGGTCTTTCAAGAGACTCTTAGAAAGGTACATGGAGCTTGGGAAAATAGGAGGCTATGCGGTAGGGTAATTCTAAGCAATTTCTAGAGTAAGTTACATGGTCGGTACAACATTGTGGGACAAATTATCGATAATATGTTGTAGATTTCTGTGATTCTATGACATTCAACGGGAATCTCCTATCCCACGGAGTGGTGACTAGTTGCAATCTGTCATCTCAGGGAGGGTGAGAGGGGAACGGCAGGGGTAGATTTTCATATACTGATATGGAACAGAAACATGGGCAGGGACCAGCTGGGCCGAGTGGCCTCTCAAGCGAGACACGGGATTTGATACAAACTGCTTTGTCTTTCACAGATCCACAATATTAAACACCAGTCCAGTTTAAGGCTAACATCAGCAGAACAGACTCCTCCAATGCTCAGTGACCAGGGTTCAGTCCTGGGTGCGATGAGCAGCCGCAAGAACTGCAGAATCTGACAGTAACAGTCCCTCATGGACCTGCAGCTGCCTTCAGTCACCGTGATGGTGAAACATTTAACACGGAGCTGATTTGAACTTCCTCCCTGATGTGAAGTTGCTGGTGCTACAGCAGCTGGGATGATTGAGTAAAACTCTTTGCTCACTCCGGACAGAAATGTGGCCTCTATTTATTGTGAACTCACCGGAGCATCACAAGGTGGGTTAACTGAATGAGTCTCTTCGCACACACGGAGCAGGTGAACGGCCGCTTCCCAGAGCGAAGCTGTTGGTGTATCTGCGATGCCCGACTGAATCCCTTCCAAAATGAGAGCCAGTGAATGACGTCACAGTGCTCGGAACGTCATGGCAATGTATCCAATCAGATCACGGACATGGACACGTGTTCGGGCTCTCCTTGTCGCGAGTGGGGCGCTGTCTTCTCCAGCATCTCCGCCTCCACATTCAAGGATCGGCGGCATTCAAGCGCTGGTGAACTGACAGATACAGCGGAACTATCGTGCTGTTGTGTTTGTGATTCCCATACACAAATTCTTTGTATTTTCTAAACTGTTAAAAGTTTACAAACCACGTCAGTGGGTGAAGGACAACATTTCCACTCAGATTATTTAGTTTCCATGGTGCCTTCTGAGAAAAACACTGTCACAACTGAAAACAATTTGGGGGGGACAAGACTTCATCTTCTAACTGGCCACAGTTCCGGAATCAGGCACAACATCAAACTCTCTGCTTCCCTCTCTGTATCAAAATGGATCATTCCTCCCCTTCATCAGTCTGTGACTTGGCTCAGTCTGTCTGTCTCCTTCGCATTCTGAGCATGCGCCACACACCCACTGAGATCACATTTTATTTACACGCTGTGACTAGAGACTTTCTGATTATTATGTCCCTCCCGGCATTTGACGGTGGTGAACTCAGAGTCAGCAATGGTATTGAACATCGGGAATAGGTGATTAGGCTTTTTCGTTGGAGATCGATAAACTGCCGGTAGTGTGTGTCTGGATGAGTGGGTCGTTTTCAGACTGGAAGGAGGTAGCGTTTGGAGTACCCCAGAGATCAGTCCCTGACCACAGTTGTTCACAATTTAATGTCCGGGAGGAGGCAACGAGATGTGAGATGTCCCAGTCTGCTGGTGAGGCAGAAAGAGTGGAGTTGGGGGAGGGGAGGCTATTCACATGCAATTTCGTAGCTTTGCAATCAGTACATAGTGCACTGTGGGGCTGCAGTGGCGGGTTCCAAACTGCTAATTAGATTTGCTGACGGCACTACACGACCGAATCCCAAATAATAACGAGGCAGCGTATAGAGAAGTCATCACGCCGACACAGTGGGGTCAAGAAAACAATCTCTCCCTCATTGTGACAAAAACACAGGAGCTGGTTGTGGATTACAGGAGGAATGGAGACAGTGAGCAAATTCAACATTTCCAAGCCTGTTATTGACACAAAATGCACATTTTACTAGTGATAATGACACAATGTATTTTATATATTGTTGATGACATAAAACATATTTATAGATTGTTACGGACAGAGAATCGTATAATTTGTGTTCCGTGTGTTATCTGAATGTACTTGCCTGTGATGCTGCCACAAGTCACTGTTTCTCTGTACCTGTACCTTCCCGTACTTGTACACTTGGCAATAAATTCAACAGGACCTGAGAAATCTCAGTGAGATTTGATTAGTGATGATCATCTTGGCAGCTCGGTACGTCGAATGTATGAGACAGTACACTGTTAAATGCAAAACCCTGAACAGTGTTGATGATCAGAGGGATCTTAGACTCCAAGTTCATCGCTCCCTGAAAGAGACTGCACAGATTGATCGGGTGGTTAAGAAGGCAAATGGCGTGGTTGTCTTTATTAGTTGAATCACTGAGTTCAAAAGTCGGGAAGTTGTGTTGCGGCTGTTACGAGCCTGCGGTCGTACTGTGACTGTTTCTTTAAGAGCGCCGGCGTGAGGAGGCGGGACTATGACGTCAGTCACAGGCTGACAGCGCTGACTGTGGACTGAACCATAAGAGAGAGAGAGCGATCTGCAGACAGGCAGTCGGCCAGTCTAAAGAGAGAGAGAGAGAGAGAGAGAGAGAGAGAGAGAGAGAGAGAGAGAGAGAGAGAGAGAGAGAGAGAGACTGGAAAAGCTGATCGCTTCAGTTAGTCGCAGCTGAGGCTTGGAACTCTCCTATGCCCACAAGAGTGGGTTGATCATCGGTACACGGAACCACAACGAATGTGTGTGGCTGTCACTTCGTATAATCCATAGGAGTGGATTGTGGAATATCTTGTGTTAACGCTTGCCTGGGTATGTTGTGTGGTAACCCCTGGAAGACGGTGTTCCTGTGACAGGTCACTTTCGCTGATAACTCGTATGTGGACGGATTCAACGGATAAGAACTTCGTCGGTGGTTATTTTGAAGTAACGGCCTTTTCTCTACGTTTCACCCTGGATTACAAATATCTCCCCCCCCCCCCATCGTTTATTCCGTAGATTACTGAACTTTCCTACTTTACCATCTCAAGACTCTGAGCTTTGTTCCCTCAGACTTGATAGACTGGGGGTTATATTTACACATATATACACTTTATTTCGTTAAATTACTATATTATAAGTAGACACTAATAAAGAGAGTGGTTTTAACATCCAAACCAGACTCCAGTGTGAACTCTGTTGCTGCTGGTTCGTTTCTAAAACGTTTCAGTTCGTAACACAGTTTTATAAAACATCTGGAGTGTTTCATACAGTTCTGGTCGCCCCCATTCTCGGAAGGATGTCGGGGCTTTGGACAAGGGCGCAGAAGAGGTTTACCAGGACACTGCCTGGATTAGAGGGCATGAGCTATAACGAGAGGCTGGACAAACTTGTGTTGTTTTCTCCAGAGCGGCGCAGGCTGGGGTGAGACTGGATGGACGTTTATAAGATTACGAGAGGAATAGATAGAGTGGACAGAGGATATATTTTTCCTGGGAGTTGAAATGTATAATACATTTAAGGTGAGAGGAGATGTGAGCGGCAAGTTTCCTTCTTTACACAGCCTAATGAGTAGCTGGAGTGGGTAACTGGAGTCACTGCCTGCAGTGGGAGACCAAAGCGATCACGTGATCCCATTTCCTGTTCACCTTTTTCTGCAGATCTGCAGCATCTGCGGGTCACTGCTCTACGTGTCCGTGTAGCTTCATCTTTCCCCATTCAGACAAGGCAGTGAGATCCGGATCTGTCACGTCCTCTCGTTGTGGTGGACAATATGTTTTTCAGCAATATTTTCAGCATGTTTCATTTCACTGTTTCTACCTGCTGATGTGTAGCCGATGTTTTTGGGTGTCTGACCCATTTATGTGAGAATTTAGCCTTTTCTATTTCTCTGAGCTTCTCATAAATGTGTACAGTTCAGTTAAGCTTCACTCCACTACTTCCAAAGCAACAACCCAGTCAGTCAAATAGTTGCAAACAATTAAAATAGTTTATTAAATCATTTTTCATTTTGTACTATATATATATCATTTAACTATGTAATATTTATATTCTTATTTTAAATCACAATTGTTAAAATCTATTGTTGTGAATTAGGTTCTACTGCTGTCGCAGAGACAACGAATTTCATGACATATGCCGGTGTTATTAAACCTGATTCTGATATTGATATGGGAGACCCACCACCAGTCACCTGATCCCAGTTACCGCAGATCGTAATGTGAGATTGAAGCCTTTTCCATTTATTTGCTTTCCACAGAAATGACAACAGTTCAGTTTCCTTCTGTGGTTCCAGAGCAGAAGCTCAGTCTGTCTAATATTTCCACAAAATTAAAATGTGTAATTTGTTTATTCTTATCACGTACTGAGATACAGTGAATATCTTGCCTGACAGACCATCCACACAGATCGATACATTACAACAGTGCATTGAGCTGATATACGGCAAAACAATAACTGCAACGAAGCATTATGGCTGCAGAGAAAGTGCAGTGCAGATAGACACATGGTGCAGGGTCACGTCGAGTTACATTGTGAGGTCGGGTACATTTTATCATTCATTTGGCTTGTATCTGTAGACAGGAAGCCGTCCTTGAGCTCGTCATGACTAATAACTGCAGGCCTTCCTTTTTTTCTCACTTTCTCGTGGCACTAGACAGGGATGTCCATTAGGCCCTTTATTTTTTAAACTTGTATTGGAGCCTTTAGCTATAACACTACGTGAAGCTAAAAATATTCTCGGTATCTCTATGAATGGAACTATACATAAGATTTCCCTTTATGCAGATGATCTTTTGGTTTCTATTTCAAATCTTGAGGAATCAATTCCTAATCTTTTGGAAGCACAAAGATTTTGGTGAATTTTCAGGATATAAACTTAACTTGAATAAAAGTGAATTGTTTCCATTAACTGTCCATGTTAGTATATATAATGATATTCCTTTTAGAATTGTTAATACATTTAGATATGCAGGTATTGTAATTACTAAAAAATATAAAGAACTCTATAAAGCGAATGTAGTTCCTTTAATCGACTCCATGAAACAACTATTTTCTAGATGTAATCCACTTACTCTTTCTTTAATAGGTCGTATTCATGCTGTGAAAATGATGATTGTACCTAATTTTTTTATATATTTTCTAAAATATGCCTGTCTTTTTCTTTCTTCTTACAATATTTTTATTCAGAAAAAAAAGATGTACACAGTGCAACACATAGATACGTCTCAACATGTGTACTTTCATATATTGTAATAAACTTGATCAAAATGTTATAGCATAACACATAAAGGTATACCACTCTGTGATCAAAAATTTAAAGATGGGTCATACATCATAAAAGAAATTTTTTATGTATAAAAAATCAACCCCCTAATAACTACCGAAGGAAAAAAATTGATAGATGACAATGGATAATTAGAAAAAAGAAAAAAAAATTCACTTAAGAAGAGAAGATAAAAATATACATAACATTCTGTGCACTGTTAAACTTTATAAATTGGAAAAGTAATTTAGGAAAGGTCCCCAGATATCATAAAAAGATTGTTTCGAATTTAAGACTAAGCAGCGGATCTTTTCTAAATTTAAATACCACATAATATCACGTAGCCATTGAAGATGTGTAGGAGGGGTAGACTCCTTCCATTTAAGCAAGATTGCTCTCCTTGCTAAAGGAGAGGGAAAAAATAAAACCTGTACGTTAGGAATATTTAAAGTTATATGTTCATTTGCAATAATACCAAACAAGGCAGTAAGGGGCAAGGCAGTAATTGGTCATTTGACCAATTGTTAAATAAATTTGCACTCCCAAAATCACATTTTTACAGATATCTTCAAATTAGAGATTTTCTACGTTTCCAATTAGTTACTTTTCCGCTAGGTCCTCATAAAAATTTACTGGACGATCTTTTAAATGTAAAACCTTTTGTTAATGGTTCTATTACAGGTATCTATAAATTGTTGATTGATTCCAGACAAGACTTTTTAGTTTAAATAAAAAAAGCTTGGGTGGATGACCTAAATTGTCAGATTTCTGATGATAGATGGAATAAAATTCCTAAACGGGTTAATAAATCATCTTTCTGTGCTCGTCATTCTCTTCTACAAGTTAAAGTGGTTCATAGAGCTTACATTTCTAAACAGAAGCCCTCAAGTTTTTACCCGAATGTTTCTCCACTTTGTAATAAATGCAACTCTGCTGATGCCTCTTTAATCCATATCTTTTGGTTTTGCCCTACAATTGAAAAGTTTTGGCGGGAAGTATTCCATACCTTTTCACAGCTTTTTAGGCTCCAATTTGATCCAAATCCCCTTACTGCCTTGTTTGGTATACCTATCATTTTAACTAAAAAAAATTTCGATCAAATTGACTCTCTTATTTCTTCCTTTATTTGGAACAATAAGAGACCAAGAATTAATAAGTATCATTTACAAAAGATGGTGGACTTGCACTTCCTAATTTAAGACTGTATTATTGGGCTGTGAATATTAGACAATCATGTTTTCGTTTATATTGTCTTGATAATGTAACCCCCTGGGTCGCCTCAGGCTCGCTCAGCTCGTTTCGTCTAGGGGGAGCAGCCTTCGGCCCCACCAAACTGGGTAATCAGCTGGTGTGGATGCTGTGTGATGTCCCCGCCTCACCCAAAAAAAGACAGTACACCATATGCGATTAAATGAGTACAATTTATAAAGGTTACTATAACTAAGTGATTAATAACGATACAGTATATATGAAGAGAAAATTAAAGAAAAGGCGCCAAACTTATCAAAGTCCAAACCACTTCGTGCACAACCGTTGGAGCTCAATTTCTGAAGTCTTCTGGCCACCATTCGATCCCCTCCGAACTCCTCGACTCGCAGCTCAGGACCCTCCGAACTCCTCGACTCTCCAAACAGCTCAGGACCATCCAAGTGGTCAACCAAGCACATCTAGCTTCACCCCCCCCCCTCCTCGAATCTCCCGGCCGCGGACCCCCCTTTGGGGTCCGATCCTCGCCCAGCTTAGAGCATTGCGTCCTCTCTCTCGACCCCCTCGCGCCGATCTGCCCAAAAGCCCGTCAACAAAAGCTTACAGACTCAGAAGAAAGAACATTAATCCCCATTTGGTTTACAAAGGAATACCATTCTTGGTATCAGTAAATTAGCATTCCTGCTAGTTAACATAAAGAAACCCTTTCCCAACAGTAACAAAGAAAAAAGAAGAAACCCCCTTTACAATAAGAACCAAAAACCATTATGGGTTGATTTGGAATTAAAAGCTGTTAAACAATTTCATTTAACTTCAATATTAGGACCTCCATTACTTCTACAGCTCTCTAAAATTCCAAATTTAAATTATTACCTGGTTATTAAACAATCCCTACGGATTTGGGTTTAGTTTCGTTTTTTCAAAAAAAAACAACAAATTAAGTTGTCTTGTTTTTATATCGAAACTTTTCATTTATACCTTCAACACCTGACCACATTTTGTCTCCTATGGAAAAATGAAGGGATCCTTTGAAGAGTTAAATAACAAATTTTCTCTCGCTCATACACATTTTTTGCAATATGTTCAGATGGAACATTTTTTACAACAATGCTTACCCAAGTTTCCATATTTACAAGAATCTGATTTCTTAGATACCATTTTGAAATTGAATCCCTTAGTGAAAGGTTCCATTAGCAGAATGTATAATTTATTTTTGTTACAAAAAGAGAACTTATCACTAAAGATTAAACAAGATTGGGAGAGAGAACTTACTATGACCTCTGTTAATGAAGATTGGCTTCGAGTTTTGAAAAACGGAAATTCTTCTTCTATATGTGCCAACCATTGTTTAATTCGATTTAAAATTGTTCATCTTTATTATCTAACAAAAGAGAGACTATCTAAAATATTTCCTTGTATAGACAAATGCTGTGATACATATAAAACTGAAGTAGCTACTTTATTACATATGTTCTGGTCATGTTCATCATTAAAATCGTTTTGGAAATCTTTATTTTCAACAAGTTCTAAAGCTCTGAAAATTAATTTACAACCTAATAGGTTGACTGGTCTATTTGGAATAGTTCCGCATCATATTCAGGGTGTTTCATCTTCAGATCAACATGTAATTGCATTTGTTACACTACTGACAAGAAGGGCTATTTTATTAAAATACAAAGATATTTCTTCCCCTACATTAATTGAATGGTTTTCACAAGGAATCTTATGTCTTAGTTTGAAAAAAATTAGGAGAACTTTTGATCCTCGATTCGATTTTGAGAGAAGATGGGGTTCTTTGCCAAATATTATCATTTAATTTTAATTATGCTATATGGTTTCCGTCTGATTTTATTTTTTTATAAATATGAACTGACGGTTGATGATTCTATTTTCATATGTAGATGATGGTTAAACGTATTGCTCCGGGGGGTTGATTCCTAATGGGTTTTTTCCCTTTTTTGTTGTTAGTGGGTTCCCCCCTAGTTAGATGGGGTTCTTTATTTCCTTCTTTTTCCTATATATACTTTCCATTTTTATATTTTACGATTAGTTTTTTTCAGCTTTATTAATTTTATAAATATTAATCTATTGAAGTTTTGTATCATTCTATAGCTGTAGAAGATTATGTACTAGTAAAAAAGATTCTAAAAATGAAAAATGATAATGACAAAACACTCACTATAACAAAGCATTATGGCTGCAGAGATAGTGCAGTGCAGATAGACATATGGTGCAGGATCACGTCGTGTTACATTGTGAGGTCGAGTCCATTTTATCATTCATTTGGCTTATGACCACAGACAGGAAGCCGACCTTGAGCCGGGTGGTTCGCGCTTTAAGGCTTTTGTATCTCTTCCCCGATGGGGGAGCGGGTTTGCAGCGAGAATGTCCAGGTTGTGAGGATCTTTGAGTACGTGGCCTGCTTTTCCGAGGCAGGGGAACTGTAGGAAGAGTCCATGGAATGGAGGCTTGTTTCTCTGATGTTCTCTGCTCTCCAAAGTTCTCTGCAGTTCCTTGCAGTCATGGGCAGAGCAGTAGCCATACGAAGGCGTGAAGTATCCACAAGGAGCTCAGAGACCTCGGCCTTCACCCTGCCTTGTGTAGCTGGATCCTGGACTTGCTGTCAGATCGCCGGCAGGTAGTAAGAGTGGGCTCCATCTCCTGTCTCTCTGACCCTCAGGACACATACCCCACAGCGTTGACTTCTTGCCCCCTACTTTACTCTCTGTGCACCCATGACTTGTGTCGCCACCCACAGCTCCAATCTGCTAATTAAATTTGCTGACGACACTACATTGACTGGCCTAATCTCAAATAATAACGAGGCAGCCTACAGAGAAGAAGTCATCACCCCGACACAGTGGTGTCAAGAAAACAACCTCTCCCTCATTGTGACAAAAACAAAGGAGCTGGTTGTAGATTACAGGAGGAATGGAGACAGGGAGCAAATTCAACATTTCCAAGTCTGTTATTGACACAAAATGCACATTTTACAATTGATCATGACACAATGTATTTTACATATCGTTAATGATTTAAAACATATTTACAGATTGTTACTGACAGAGAATCGTTTAATTTGTGTTCCGTGTGTTATCTGAATGTACTTGTCTGTGATGCTGCCATAAGTCAGTGTTTGTCTGCACCTGTACCTTCCCGTACTTGTACACTTGGCAATAAATTCAACAGGATCTGAGAAATCTCAGTGAGATTTGATTAGTGATTATCATCTTGGCAGCTCGGTAGGTCGAATGTATGAGACAGTACACTGTTAAATGCCAAACCCTGAACAGTGTCGATGATCAGAGGGATCTCAGACTCCAAGGAGGCGGGACTATGACGTCAGTCACAGGCTGACAGCGCTGACTGTGGACTGATCCATAAAAGAGAGAGAGAGAGAGCGATCTGCAGACAGGCAGTCGGCCAGTCTAAAGAGAGAGAGAGAGAGACTGGAAAAGCTGATCGCTTCAGTTAGTCGCAGCTGAGGCTTGGAACTCTCCTATGCCCACAAGAGTGTGTTGATCATCGGTACACGGAACCACAACGAATGTGTGGCTGTCACTTCGTATAATCCATAGGAGTGGGTTTTGGAATATCTTGTGTTAACCCTTGCCTGGCTATGTTGTGTGGTAACCCCTGGAAAACGGCATTCCTGTGACAGGTCACTTTCGCTGATAACTCGTATGTTGTCGGATTCAGCGGATAAGAGCTTCGTCGGCGGTTCCTGGATCCCCAGCGGAACTGGTAATCAGAGAGACCTGAGTTGATCCTCATGCGGTTACATTCGGTA
This sequence comes from Hypanus sabinus, assembly GCF_030144855.1. Classification (NCBI taxonomy): domain Eukaryota; kingdom Metazoa; phylum Chordata; class Chondrichthyes; order Myliobatiformes; family Dasyatidae; genus Hypanus; species Hypanus sabinus. The sequence continues at coordinate 83,972 of NW_026779524.1, read as the reverse complement.
GTGGTTTGCATGTGTGGTCACATGGAGATTGGCCTTCTGGGGGAAATATTAATTTGAGACTAATCCAGTTCTGGGAGGACGCCACCCGAAATGGGGACGGCGACCCAAATTGGGATGCTGATTACATGTTAAGACGATTTAAACGATTGAAGGAGGTTGTTAAAACGACACCAACCTCCAAAGAAAAGGAGATTAAAAGGGCTGAAAAGAAACCTGCCTCTGGACTTTATCCACAACTCCCCGTACCGGCCAGAGACCCACTGGCACCCAATAGTGAAATAGACAATTTAATAATGACGACGACGGCCTTGGGACGACCCGTACCCACTCCCTGCAGCCCCCATGCCAGAGATTCAGGCAGCTGACACCCCCCAGCGGGGCAGACATCACCCTGACGAGAGAAGGGTCTCAGGAAAGAGGAATTGAAGGAAGTGTCAGCAGGACCAGAGGGGGAAAAACGCCAGAAAAAGCAAAAAAAAAGCAGGAAGAGAGAAAAACAGAATGAAGGATGCGCTTTTAACAGACACCTTCATTGTATCTAAAACAGCCCCGTTTCCCCTGCTGGGACCACAGGCCATTTATAAATTAGGGGCAACGCTGCACTGTACAGCTGAAGGTATTTACACGGAGCTCCCTCAAATTAGGATCCCTGAAATGCTAAAATTAATGAACGGGCGAGAAAAGGACAGTTCAGGACCCATACACTACTGTCGGCAGCTAGATAGCAATCCCTATGCTTGTCAGGTTCAGAGACTGTCTGACACATTGATAGGACGGGCCAACCCCTACATGTAAAATCTGCAATTCTTGATTAACAGCAGCCGGGAAAAGAAGCAGCTCCATTGCACGGTCTATTACGGTTTACAGACTGACCCAAACTGTGCACGCTTATGTAAACGGTAAAGGCGAAGGCAATACCGTGTGTGTATATTGGTCCCGAGGGATTAAGGCTCCTAGTAGTTTTAGTGGAAGATTAGGAGAAATGATTCCGACCTCAATGCCTCATTTGACAGTGGCCATAAAGCCACCAGCAAAGCCTAAAGATATCGGGAGGATGATAAAACGATTGGCCAGAAAAAAAAACAATGCTGTTTATATTATAACTCTGCCGGTATTGGGACAAGAATCGCGAATAGAAGTCTTGAACGAAAAGGAGGGCAGAAATATGATAAAGTCCGAGAGCTGGGAAACATCCTTTGAGAAGCAACCACCACCAGCAGAAGACCCTGTACTTCCCGCTAGAGCCTCAGAGCGGGTGTAGGGAACCTCTGAGCCCAACATAAAACATCATGTGGGAAAGACCCAAACAGCTCCAGCGCATAAAGTTAACCTAAAAAAGAGAATGTGCCACTGTTCTGTATTAAACAGTACCGTATGGCTACTGAAGCTGAAGAAGGTTTCGTTCCAGTAACTGACTCATCTCAGCAAGGGGTGCTAGTGAAAACATAAAGCCTGTGTAACACCCCTATATTACCTATTCAAAAAAAAAACGGGCCGGAGTAATGAGTGCCATTTTGTGCAGGACCTCAGAGCCATTAACAAGATATTCATCCCTATTGCTCCGCTAGTGCCGCACACCAACATTATGCTTAGGTCAATACCTGTGGGAGCGATTACCTTTACTGTAGTCGATCGGTGCTCAGCATTTTTATCCACACATTTGCACGAGGATAGCCAGCATTTATTTGCCTTTACTTATAGGAATGCGCAATATACGTGGACACGTCTGCCCCAGGGATATACCGAAAGCCCCGCAGATTATGCTGCAGCAGTTAAAAATGCTGATTCAGTATGCCGACAACATCCTGACAGCATCTGCTACAGGGCCACCATGTCTGACAGATCCTTTAACACCCCTTGAACTTTTGGCGGGAAGAGGGCACAGGGTGGCTGTGGAGAAAATGCAGTTTTGCCAAAAGACTGTCCAATACCTTAGATTCCTGCTCAGTGAAGTTTGGCGAAGTTTGGGAAGGGATCGAATAAAAGCAATAAAGAAGATCCCGGTCCCCAAAACAAAACAAAAATGACGTTCCTTGTTTCCTGGGCATAGTAGGGCGCTGTCGACAGTGGATTCCCGAATACCGGGAGCGGGATGCAGTAGTGCGTTCTGCTGCATTGAATGATCTTTATTGTCATTATACATAGGTACACTGAAACTCTGGCTTCCTCTCCGGCAAACAAAGCGGTAGATAAAAACAAGGCAGTAATATAAAAACAGTATTAAATGGTTAAGTAGCAGAAAATAAGTTGCAGCAGCAGCAGAATGTCACAGTAATGCACAAAGTACCGTTAGTGCAAGTATTTGAGTCCTTGTGTGTGCTCACAGTTTCAGTCATTGTTCTGTGGAACTGGTGTGACGGAGGCCATGGCTCTGGGGTAGAAGCTGTTTCTCAGTCTATTTGTGCTGGTTTTTACTGTACTGAACCTTTTGCTGGACGGCAGCGGGTCAAACAGGGAGTGGCCGGGGTGTGTGGTGTCTCCGGTTAACCTGATTGCTTTCCTCCTGAGTCTGCTGGAATAGATGGTGTCCAGTCCTGGGAGCTCCATCCTGACAATTCTCTGGGCCGCCTTCACCTCGCGATGCAGGTTTTGTCGCTCAGCGGCTGTGCAGCTGTCATACCCACACCGTGGCGCTTTTGGCCAGGATGGTTTCAATTGTGCTTCTGTCGAAGTTAAGCAACAACTCGTCTGGAGGGGGGGGGGGTACATTGAAAACGGAGAGCCTCATCGTGGAATGGCCACCCGAAAGGGACAAAGCCAACCATGACCTTAATGCAATAGTAGAAAACTCTATTCCTTTTGCATTGGATCGCCCGTGTACTGTGATGGTACCTCTTGCTGTAATGCTGTTGAATTCAGCGGCTACTCAGCATTTTACCACGGCTAGAAGGACAGGTTATGAGCTGATTCTTCTCTCTCGATGCAACTGAACGTACAAAAGATCTCCGGCTATTAATCCAGCTACTTTTGTTATGTCACCATCTGCACAGCAGGATGGGGATGGCCAAGCCACTGGTACTCCCACACCAGACCGGAGAAGCGACCCTATTGATAATCCTGATTTAATTATTTTCACAGACGGCTCTTTGCACCGCCCAAGAGATGATCTGTTGCTGGCAGGGTATGCTGTAGTAACTCCCCACGAGATAACAGAAGCTTCCGCCTTGACAACAGGATCATCAGCGCAGGCGGCGGAACTCTCTGCCGTTACCCGAGCTCGCTTGCGTTTTGGCCGAAGGAAACGCTGCCGATGTTTATTCCGACTCACGTTATGCGTTTGGGAAGCGCATGACTTTGGACAATTGTGGTAAAATAACGCATTCATCACCTCCTCGGGGAAAGCGATTCAACACGCCTCCCTCGCACTGAACCCTTCAGAAGCTATACAGTTGTCACAGACTTTAGTGATAATTAAGTGCGAGGCGCACACCTCATCCCAGAATGAGGTCTCCAAGAGAAATGCAGACATGGCAGCTAAACAGGTGGCCCTTCAGGGACAACCTGCGCTACAGACCCCTCGGGTTGGATCGGGAGGGAAGGAGCTCCCTGTGTGTATCGACGTCCAGCAGTTGCAGGAAGCCCAAAATCTTGCCTCACAGCAAGAGAAATGTGCCTGGAGCCGATCTGCACGTTACCGGAATACCGGGCTGTGGCGTCACCCAGACGGCCGAGTATTGTGCCCGCATAGTTTATTTTTGCCCCCGGCTCGCCTGGCACATGGCCAGAGGAGGGATGCAGCATGTCATCACTTAACAGTGGCAAGCCCCTGCAAATTGACCTGTACATATGCCTGTGAAAGGAGGTTTAAATATATACTGCGAATAGTAGACGTGTTTTTCAGATGGGCGGAGGCCGATCCAACTAGGAGGAATGATGTAAGAACTGCGGTGAGCATATTGATGAAAAAAATATATACCTAGGTTTGGAATTTCCCCAGGGATAAATAGCGACAGGGGAACCCATTTTACAAATAAATTAGTACAGGGACTGAAGAAAGCCTTGGGGTTCCAGAAGAAATTGCGTATCCCCTACCAGCCTCAGTCCTTGGGTATGGTGGATGCAGCAAACGGGGGAATAAAAGGGGCTTTGACAAAAGTTGTCAGAAAAACGGTCTCGGATGGCCAGAGGCAGTGCTCTTAGTAACGTACACTCTGCAAAATCAGAAGAACAGAAATACAGGACTTGCCCCTCATGAAATTTTGATGGGGCGGCCTATGACACACCAGTGATGGTAGCCCTAATATGATGTGATGAGAAGACACTGAAATACGCACAGGCCTTGTGTCAGGAGGCAGAGAAATTGTATGAGAGTGTCCGTCAAGCCCAGCCACCTTTAACTGAAGGTAACATCCTGCGTTAAGCCGGCAGATATGTGAGATCAATGATTAAAGATTTTTTATCTCCCGGGTGGAAAAGCCACCTCCTAGCGCTGGTGACGACCCGTACAGCCATTAAGATGAAGGAAAAAACCTGATTAAACACATACCAGCAGGTGCAAGTTGCACCACGACGAGGACGAAACAAAACACTGAACGAGTGACATCTTCCCCGGGAGAGAGAGGAACGGTGCTGAGAACCAGGAACCAAGTGCTAATGGGAGACTGGAACATAAATCTATTCTTACCAGCACCTCATGTTATATACATAGTGAGTGGTTATGAACAAAATATATTCTCAGCAGAGGACTAACGTGAAAGAAGTAGGGGTAATAATCATAATGGGGGTGGGATTGATTGATTATCTAACAGCGTCGAAGGGCAAGTACAAAGAAAAAGGAAAGTGGAGAGGAAGCACTAGCCTGGGAAGGAGGGGTCTGTGCGTTAGTAGGGAAAGAATGCTGCACCTACATACCCGATGCTTCAGAAAATATGACCCACGTGTTAGAACATATGACCCAGCTGCGAGATGGAATGCACAGACTGAACTCTCAAGCCCCTCCAGTTGGCTGGGATTTCTTTAAGTGGGTTAAGTCAGTGTTAGGAGAAGGAATATTTTCCTGGCTACAGCCCCTCTTTTATGGCCTCATTGCCCTAGTAAGAAAATCGTGGGAAATAATAGAGGGATGGTTTTCTGGCTGGGGAAGCTGGATAACGCATGGAACAATTATAGTGGCGATGATATGTATTTTAGGGTTATGTGTATGTGAAGCATTGCGATTGTGCTGTTATCAATTAATGAAAAGAGCCTGGTCTGTCTCTAAAGGTGTCCCTATGGTACCTCAAATAATGAATGACGCAGCCAGCCAGGAGCACTGGTGGAGTGAAGAGGTGTACCCAGGGAAGGAGAGACTATTTCCCCATGGATATTAACCCCCTTATGAGGAGGAGGAAATACCCCGGTAAGAAATGTTAATTTAGAAGATATGAATGGACAATAAACAGGACTGGTCAAAGAACACTGAGGCTGTCTACAAGAAGGGTCACAGCCGTCTCTACTTTCTGAGGAGACTGAGGTCCTTTAACATCTGCTGGACGATGCTGAAGATGTTCTAAGAGTCTGTGGTGGCCAGTGTTATCATGTTTTCTGTTGTGTGCTGGGGCAGCAGGTTGAGGGTAGCAGACACGAACAGAATCAACAAACTCATTCGTAAGGCCAGTGATGTTGTTGGGGTGGAACTGGACTCTCTGACGGTGGTGTCTGAAAGGAGGATGCTGTCCAAGTTGCATGCCATCTTGGACAATGTATCCCATCCACTTCATAATGTACTGGTTAAGTACAGGAGTATGTTCAGCCAGAGACTCATTCCACCGAGATGCACATAGAGCTTCATAGGAAGTCATTCACGCCTGTGGCCATTAAACTTTACAACTCCTCCCTCGGAGGGTCAGACACCCTGAGCCAATAGGCTGGTCCTGGACATTTCCACTTGTAATAATTTACCTATTATTTATTTATTTATTTATTTATAGCGAAATATATAACAGTGTGACTATAACGAAACCCAATTTCCCTCGGGATCAATAAAGTATGTCTGATTTTGATTAAAAAGGAGGGAACTGTGGAAGAAAATATCAAGGCCTTACATTGGAATGGGCATTGAGGGACTAATGATTTGTTTTAAAATGTGAATTCGAAGTCTGCATTTATTTATCTGTAACTAATGTACTCTGTGTGACTGAAATATGCCTCGCAACCAAGAGGTAAAAATAAATGTATTTGCACTTCTTTGTTCTGAGAATGTTCATATGTCTGCGGTTGAGCCAGTTTGCCTGACATATTTTTTTGAGAACCAACGTTTAAGTAAAATGTCTAGCTGCTCAAGGACATATTTTTGCTATTTCGCTATTCGGTAGAATTGCGGGAGTTCCTCCTTCAGGTTTAACGGCTTCTTGTCACGTATGCTTGGGGTATAAATGTGAGTGTAATCTTCCGTTGGGCAGAGCCGCGGAGCTCCACTTTTAGGAGCCTGTACTCTCCAGATATCATGTGCCAATAAAGATTTCTAAAGCAGATGCTTTCTGAGTCCGACTGATCCGTAGTACTTTTCTGCGACACTCTTGAATATTACTGGCTAGCGCACCTATGTATTCTATTTTTTCCTTCTTAATTATTTTAGTTGCATTCTGCTGGTTTTTAAAAGCTTTCCAATCCTCTTAAATTCCCAGTAATTTTTGCTCTATGCCTTCTCTTTGGCTTTTATGTTGTCTTTGGTTTCTCGAATCAGCCACGGTTTTGTAAACTTACCTTTAGAATACAACTTCCTCTTTGTGATGTATATATCCTGTGCCTTCTGAATTGCTTCCAGAAATTCCAGTCATTGCTGTTCTGTTTTCATTCCTGCCCGTGTTCTTTCCAAATCAATTTTGACCAATTCCACTCTCATGCCTCTCCAATTCTCTTTCTTCCACATCTGAGTTTATTTTCTCCTTCCCTCATGTCAGGGTGAATTTGATCATGTAAAGATCACTTGCCCCTAAGGGTTATTTAAACTTAAGTAACCTAATTAATTCCTGTTCATTACAACACCCAATCCAGAATAGCTGATCCCCAAGTGGGCTCAGCCATGAGCTGCTACAAAAAAACATCTTGTAGGCATTCTAGGAATTTCTCCTCTTGAGACCAACACCATCCTAATTTTCCTAATCACCTACATGACAATCCCCCATGGCTGTTATAACGTCGCCCGTTTGGCACGCATTTTCTATCTCCCATTGTAATTTGTGGACCACATACTTACTACTGTTTGGAGGTCTCTATACAATTCCCATCAGGGTTTTTTTTCATACATTTGCTGTTGCTTAATTCTACCCACAGATTTTACACCGCCCAACCCTATGCCACCTATTTCTAATGATTTTATTTGACATTTTACCAACTGAGCAGCACAAACCCACTACCAGCTTGTTCTTGGCTTGTTCTTTTAGGAAACATATAAATATCTGGGAAACAGGAGGACCTGCAAATGCTAGAAATCTAGAGAACTCCAAAGTTCCATTTTAACTTCATCATTCCATGGCCGTCACAATCCTCCGACCTAAACATCATCGAAAATCTGTGGATAGACCTCAAAAGAGCAATACATGCAAGACAGCCCAAGAATCTTAGAGAAGCAGACACCTTTTGCAAGGAAGAATGGGCAGAAATCCCCCAAACAAGAATTGAAAGTCTCTTAGCTGGCTACAAAAAGCGTTTACAAGCTGTGATATTTGCCAAAGGAAGTGTTACTTGCCATGCAGGGTGTCAAAATTTTGCTTTAGGCCCTTTTCCTTTTTTGTTATTTTGGAACTGTAAAATATGGAAATAAAGAAAAGTAATCTTGTTTAAAATATTTAAGAAATGTGTCATCTTTAACCTTATGCTTTTTGGAAATCAGGTCATCTTTTCCTCGCCTAGCTATTCACAGTAACAGAAATATTGACCACTGGTGCCCAAACGTTTGCACGCCACTGTACATGAGAGGCCAACTCAGAATAATGAATCATCATTATGCAAGAAAACGTTAACCAGTGGAATGAGTATGACCCTCCAAGGGACACATCCCAACAATCTGAGCAGACTCGATGATGACAAGGAAGCATCGAGCACATGACTGAGAGTTGGAGTCCTCTTCCCAGAAACAGAGGGATTCCTTGCGGAAATACAGGACAAGGTGGGTAACAAAACGAAAACAAATTGAAACTTCATGAAATACAAACAAACAAGGCAGTAAGTGCAGAAAATGCCAAGAGAAACGAGACACAATCCAACACATTCCTTGGATCCTGCAGCAGTTTAACTCAATCTGATTACTTACGCAGGTACAATCAAGTGGCAAATATCGCTCACCTAAATCTTGCTTTAAATACAAACTGATGAATGACCACGGTAACTTCACTGAGGCACAATAAATTCAAGCCTGATTCAGTAAAGGACATAATCTCACAACTTACATGATAATCAATACATTATTTCGGATAGGAAAATCTCAAGTAACCATTTGGATATAATATTACAGGATAAACAAGCAGGAATAACTCCCTCAATAGGTATAACCATTCTCAACTCACACATGTGCCTCCACCACAGGCATTGTTCGTGAGTCAGATAACCAAATTATTTCGTCTGCCAATTAGCGTCAAAATGTTGCTACTCTGTCATTCGTTGCCACGCCCCACTGTTGATTCCTTTTTCCTCATCATACGTTCTTACCCCGTCCAGAGTCCCAAACTCTGCTCTGTGCACCTCCGGTTTCTGACCCTGCTCCTTTGAACATCCAACTAGGCTTCCCATTCCAATTTAAGTCTTTCGAGGACAGTGGTGTTTCCAACAACCCTTTAGAAGCAGGGAAAATGAGTCATAATGTGGAAATAAGTTGTGATTAAGGAGGTTAACGAACAATGTCATTCTTCATCAGCCCAGAGATTATAACTGCAGTCATCTCGACTTCTTCAGTCTGCAAAGAATTCAAGGGAAACCTCTTCACCGAGAGAGTGGTGACTGTTTGGAACCCATCATTACAGGGAGAGTGAGAGATGAACAAAAGGGCAAGATTTAAATGGACTGATGTAGAACAGATTCACTGGCCGGGTTCAGCAGGCCTGAGGACAATAGTTGTGTTGTAAATTCACTAAGCACCAAACACAGAGTTTAAAATAGAACTGGTTTATTTGTCCGAGATCCAGAATATTAAACTCCAGTTCCTGACTGAGAGTTAGGACACCTCTTCCCAGAAGCAGAGGGGTTCCTTGCGGAAATACAGGACGAGGTGGGTAACAAAGGGAAAACAAATCGAAACTTCATGAAATACAAACAAACAAAGCAGTAAGTGCAGAAAAGGCAAAGAGAAACCAGACACAATCCAACACATTCCAGGATCCTGCAGCAGTTTAACTCAATCGGATTGCTTAAAAAGGTACAATCCAGTGGCAAATATCATTCACCAAAATCTTGCTTTAAACTACAAACTCATGAATGCCCTCCATCACTTCATAAAGGCACCATAAATTCAAGCCCAATACATTTTTAGTCAAAAAGTACAATTTATATGATAATGAATATATTATTATTTCAGATAGGACAATCCATAATAAACATCTGGATATAATATTTCAGGATTACCAAGCAGGAACAACTCCCTCAATAGATATAACAATTCCCAAAACACACGTGTTCCTCGACCAGTGGAGCACCTTACAAGAGATATTGTTTATGTCACCAGTTAGACAAATAAATGACTTTTTCTGTCAATCAGCTTCCATATGTTGCTACTCTGTCATTCATTGCCACACCTCGTTGCTGATTCCCTTCTCCTCATCATACGTTCTGACCCCGACCATCATCCAGAGCCCCAAACTCTGCCCTGAGCGGACCTGCCTCTGGTTTCTGACCCAGCTTCATTGGACATCCAACAAATGGTTTTCCATTCTGCTTTCTGTCTTTAGAGTACAGTAGAGTTTTCAACAACCCTTCAGAAGCATGGAAAATGACCCATAATGGTGAAATGAGCCCTAAATAAGGAGGTTAACTCCCAAAGTCTTTCTTCCTCAGCCCAGAGATTGGAGGGGCAAAGAACATCTCAGACAGAACTGCAGTCAACTCCACTTCAGTCTGCAGGAAATTCAAGGGAAACCTCTTCACTCACAGAGTGGTGACTGTTTGGAACCCATCCCACAGGGAGAGCAAGAGGTGATCAACAAGGGAGGATATAAAAGGACTGCCATGTAAGAGAATCACTTGCAGGGTTCAGCAGGCCTGAGTTGACTCTCTATTGTACACTAGTTGTGTTATAAGTTCACTAAGTTCTGGAGACAGAGTTTAAAAGAGAACTGGTTTATTTATCACAGATCCAGAATACAGTATTAAACTCCAGTTACATTAGAGGTGAATATGCAGCCGAAGAAACTCCTCCAATGCCCAGTGACCAGAGTGCAGAACTGGGTGTGGTGAACAGCAGCAATAATTGCAGAGTTCAGCATCGATAGTCACTCTCAAAATAGCATTCAGCAACGGTGATGGACAAATATCCAGCATGCAGTTTCCTGAAACTGTCTCCCCAGTGTGAACTCAGCAGTGTGTCACAAGTGTAACACTGCTAATGTAATGGCTTCTCAGTAATGTTTCACTGCTGAGGTAATGGTTTCTCTGTAGCAGCAATGTTTCTCTTATGACTGGGGAGGACAGGTTTTTGGAGTGTGGGGCTGTCCAACGACAAAACATGTGTGTCTGGAAGAGAGTTTTTCGTGGTCTTTTGCTGGGGAGTGATGAGAAGATGCGAATGAAGAGAGCATGCCCTTTTTCTTTTATTATTGTTTTCTTTACTAACACTATGGTCAAAGTTGGAATTATAAAGCTCAATTGTTTGATCACATATTGTGTACTGTTTATGTCAGAGTACTAAAATGTAACAGGGGACATATCACGCAGTATTCATCCAGCGAGATTTATTAAGTTTGGCCAGGCACGGTCTCTACCCAGTGTGAACTCGCTGGTGTCTCTGTAGATGAGATGACTGAGTGAATCCTTTCCCACAGTCTGAGCAGGTGAATGGCCTCTCCCCAGTGTGAACTCGCTGATGTCTCTGTAGATGAGATGACTGAGTGAATCCTTTCCCACAGTCTGAGCAGGTGAATGGCCTCTCCCCAGTGTGAATTTGCTGATGTACCTTCACTTGAGATGGAAAAGTGAATCCTTTCCCACAGTCTGAGCAGGTGAATGGACTCTCCCCAGTGTGAACTGACTGGTGTGTTTGTAGGTGGAATGACTGTATGAATCCTTTCCCACAGTCTGAACAGGTGAATGGCCTCTCCCCAGTATGAAGTCGCTGATGTACCTTCAGATGAGATGACGATTTGAATCCCTTCCCACAGTCTGAGCAGGTGAATGGCCTCTCCCCAGTGTGAACTGACCTATGTACTTGTAGATGTGATGACTGAGTGAATCCTTTCCCACACTCTGTGCAGGTGAATGGCCTCTCCCCAGTGTGACCTCGTTGATGTACTTTCAGTTTAGATGGGCAAGTGAATCCCTTCCCACAGTCTGAGCAGGTGAACGGCTGCTCCCCAGTGTGAACTAACTGGTGTACCAGTAGGTGGGATGACTGAATGAATCCCTTCCCACACTCTGAGCATGTGAACGGCCTCTCCCCATTGTGAACTCTCTGATGTTCCTTCAGCTTAGATGACCGAGTGAATCCCTTCCCACAGTCTGAGCAGGTGAACGGCCTGTCTCCAGTGTGAACTCTCTGATGTTCCTTCAGTTTAGATGACCGAGTGAATCCTTTCCCACAGTCTAAGCAGGTGAATGGCCACTCCCCAGTGTGAACTGACTGGTGCGCCAGCAGGTCGGGTGACCGACTGAATCCCTTCCCACAGTCTGAGCAGGTGAATGGCCTCTCTCCAGTGTGAAGTCGCTTATGTCTCTGTAAGGTGGATGAATGACTGAATCTTTTCCCACAGTCTGAGCAGGTGAATGGCCTCTCCCCACTGTGAACTGACTGGTGTGCCAGCAGGTCGGATGACCTAGTGAATCCCTTCCCACAGTCGGAGCAGGTGAACAGCCACTCCCCAGTGTGAACTGACTGGTGTGTGAGTAGGTCGGATGACCGAGTGAATCCCTTACCACAGTCTGAGCAGGTGAATGGCCTCTCCCCAGTGTGAACTCGCTGGTGAACATTCAGTTTAGATGAGCAAGTGAATCCCTTACGACAGTCCCAACAGGTGAACGGCCTCTCCCCAGTGTGAACTCGCTGGTGATCCATTAGGTCAGATGACTGAGTGAATCCCTTCCCACAGACTGAACAGGTGAATGGCCTCTCCCCAGTGTAAACTCGCTGGTGAGCCATTAGAACAGATGACTAAGTGAATCCTTTCCCACAAATTCAGCAGGTGACCAGCCTCTGCCCAGTGTGAACTGACTGGTATGTCCACAGGTGGGAAGACCGTCTGAAACCCTTTTCACATACAGAACAGGTGAATGGCCTTGTCCCAGTGTGAACTCGCTGATGTACCTTCAGTTGAGATGACCGAGTGAATCCCTCCACACTGTCTGAGCAGGTGAACGGCCTTTCCCCTGTGTAAAATGATAGGAAGACCAATCAGTCAGATGATCCAGTGAATCACTCCCCACAGTCTGAACAGGAAGGATGACAGAGTGAATCCCTTGTTCCACTTCTTAAATATCTGGACAGAGACAGCAAAACTGGCTGTTGTGTTCAAGATTCCCATAGACAACTTCCTTGTCACTTTTAACCTGTAAAAAAAATAACAAAGTCCATAAATGAGTGTAGGATAACATTTCAGATGAGATTACTTGATTTGTCAAGGTGTGATCTGGCATCACACTGTTACAGTAAAGTTCAACCCAAGCTGGATCGTGAAATCATCTTCTAAATGGGCACAGTGCTGGCATCTGGAATGACTCTCTGATGCTCATCCTGTCTCTATAAGAATGGGGCATTTCTCCCATCTCCAATCTGTTACCTGGCTCAGTTTGACTATCTCCATTGGTATGATTCCCTGTTCCCACAGTAACTGAAGCACTCTCACACAAATAGCCGGCAGTGCACTCCACGCACCCACCACTCTCTGTGTAAAACACTTACCCCGACATCCCCTCGGTTCCTATTTCCAACCACCTTAAAACTATGCCCCCTCATGCTAGTCATTTCAGCCCTGGGAAAAAAACCTCTAGCGATCCACACGCTGAATGCCCCTCATCATCTTATACACCTGAAAAAGGCTTGAAACATAAACAAGGAAATTAAACACTGCCTTGAGGATTTGTTAGAAGGGTTCAAAATTATGAGGGTATAGATAGGGTAAATGCAAGGAGCTTTTTCCACTGAGTCTGGGTGGGATGATAAGAAGAGGTCATGGGTAAGTGGAGAAGGTGAATATTTAACAGGAACATGTGGAAAAGCTCTTTACTGAAATGGTTGTGAGAGTGTGGAATGAGATCACAGCACAAGTGGTGAATATGAGCTCGATTTCACCATTTAACAGAAGTTTGGATGGGAGCCTGGATGGTAGGGGTATGGAGGGCAATAGTCCCGTTGCAGGTAGTTGCATTAGACAGCTTAAGTGTTTTTTAATGGCATTGACTAGATGGGCCAAATAGCCTGTTTCTGTACGGAACTCCTCCATGTTTCTGTGACAGAGAAGCTGTTGAAGCTTGTTTGGAAGGGAAAAGGTAGGAGTGACAACGTAGCAGCAATGGCTGGAGTTTCTGGAGCAATTTGAGAGATGAATGGTAGACACATCCCAAAGAAGTGGAAGCATTGGAACGGCAGGAGAACACAACCGTGGCCATAAAATCAATAGAGAGAGAAAATCATAGAGGAAATTATTGGGAAGCTTTTAAAAGCCAGCAGAAGATGACTGAAAAAAAAGTTGGATGAGCTCAGGGCATGGCATTATGATATTCTAGTCATTAATGACTCTTGGTAGCACCCAAAAGCCTGAGCCATTTAGAGGAACAAGATTTCAGCGGCCTCAGTATCTCTTGAAAACCATGGTTACCTGCACCAGGTAACATTCAACTTTTATTTTGGCAGGCACATGCAAACTCCGCACCCTCAAATCTTCACTTGTGATCAACTCCATTGCCAGGAAACAGCCAGTCCCAAACCACACTTGTCAGATCCTTTCTGATACCATCAAAATTGAACTTTCTTCAGTTTAGAATATCAACCCATGGTCCAGACCTCTCTTTTTCCATATTTACTTGGAACCTTATGTCATTACAAAGTGTTCCCATACACTAATTTCTGTCACTTACACTGGATCATTTCCTAAAAGTTTATTGCACACTTCTATGTTGGGAATTTTACGTACTGATTAAGGGCACATTTGATAAACGCTACCCCATCTAGTTCTTTTACATATGGGAGTCCCACTCAATATATGAAAAGTTAAAATCACTTCCTCTATCAAACTTTGTTTCTTGGCATTGACGGCAATCTCTGCAAAGTTCGTTCCTCTAAATCTCTGAGTGTTGGGTGCAACCAAGTCCCAATAATGGCTACAATATCACAATTCCCTGTCCTGAGCTCATCGGGCTTTCCTACGATGCTTTGTGCATTGTGATATACACAGCTCAGCACAGTCATTGCACCATGCTCAACCTTTCGTCTGCTGACTCTATCTGAGGTCTGAGCAACGTCTGTCTGGGTGTCAAGAAAGCAGCCAGTGCTGCACTCTCACACAAACTATGCAGCAGGCCTGTAGCAGGTTATGAAGGATTTTCTCACTAGAGCTCAAAGTCACAAAAGCAATGGAACTGGTTGTGAACTACAGAAGGAATGGAGATAGGCTAACCCCTATTGGTATCAATGGATCTGGGGTTGAGAGAGTGAACAGCTTTAAGTTCCTCGGCATTAACATCACCGAGGATCTCATGTGCTCTGTACATATCGGCTGTGTGGTACGTGTCCGTAAACCTCTTTCACCTCAGATGGTTGAAGAAGTTTGGTATGGATCCAAAATCCTAAGAACTTTCTACAGGGGCACAATTAAGAGCATCCTGACTGGCTGCATCACTGCCTGGTATGGGTACTGTACTTCCCTCAATTGCAGGACTCTGCAGAGAGTGGTGTGGACAGCCCGGTACATCTGCAGTTGTGAACTTCCCATGATTCAGGACATTTACAAAGGCAGGTGCGTAAAAAGTCCTGAATGATCATTGTGGACCTGAGTCACCCCAACCACAAACTGTTCCAGCTTCTACCAACCGGGAAACGGTACGGCAGCGTACAAGCCAGGACCAGCAGGCTCCTGGACCACTCCTTCCACCAGGCCAACAATTTAATTTATGCTGATACAATTGTGTTACTGATATAATGACTGTCCTATGGACAAACATTACACATTTAGATGGAGAAGTAACATAAACTTTTCTACTCCTCATGTATATGAATGATATAAGTCAATTCATTTCACCCACTTCACTATCTGTTCTGGCATTCTGACTCCAATTCCCCCTGCAAATTTGGTTTCACCACACACCCTCTCCACCACACAGTAGCAACAGCAAGCCTTACCACTAGGATATTAGATCTTGCCTAGTTTTAATTCCCAAACTAACAAATCCCCTATCAACCATTTGACTTTTCTCTGCCTGGTAATCCCCCCTACAGTTTAGAAAGTGTTCTACCTGTTGTTGTATGAGATGACCCCAAGAGTACTCTGTGATGGCTATTTAACCCCATTCCCCTTCCTGACTCTCACTCGTTTAATGTGTCCTACACCTTGGGTGTAACTCACCTCTCTTGATGTCATAACTATCAACCCCTCTGACTCCCAGATGATCCAGAATTCATCCATTTCCAGCTTCAGCTCCTTAAAGCTCAGGGTTACAAGCTGCAGCTGGATGCACATCTTGTAGGTGATGGTATCAGGGACATTGGAAGTCTCCCCTCCTTCCCACCAATGTCCCGTCTAATTTGTAATGACCGGTGTGCCGATACACCTTGTGCTGTGCAATTTTTACCCACTGACAACAAGACGAGCATACTGAATTTTACACAGGGAGTTATTTATTTTAACAACTAGCAAATCACCGTTGATAGAACCTTTGATCTCCTCTGGGTTTGATCGAGTTATCTGCACTCTCACACAAACTATGTAGCAGGCCTGTTGCAGGTTATGAAGGATTTTCTCACTAGAGCTTTTGCACACCGTCCAGATGTGATTTGCTTGCTAAATGATACTTTAAAATGTCAGATTTCCAAATATCACTCCACTTCTTCCCACTTGTCAATTCTCCAACAACTTTTGCATCGCCACAATACACACAGGTAACACCAGTTTCTGTATTGTATATACATATTTCCCCTGAACCCTCCCCCAAGTGAGAGATGGTGTTGAACTCAATGTGGCAATGCCAGTGAACATAAAGGGAAGGGCAGTAGTCTTTCTGTCTCACTGGAGTCTGGCACATTTGTGATGTGAAAGCTGCTTGTTGCCCAGGACAAAGGTGTTTGATATCATTATGTACCCAGAGAGAATGGGACAAAACATGTCCTCACCGGTAGAAAAGTGCAGAACGAGAGGAGGTAGAAGAAGCAACACACACAAAATGCTGGAGGAACTCAGCAGGCCAGGCAGCATCTACAGAAAAGAGTACTAATGCTGAGTTCCTCCGGCATTTTGTGCGTGTTGCTTGGATTTCAAACATCTGCAGATTTTCACTTGTTTACGATTGGAGAAAGAACAAAGGTGATTTTCTCAACTGGTGATGCAAAAGATTTTGTTCCCTTTCTCCGAGTTCCTAATCCTTGCATTTAGATAGCTGGAGCTCAGCTCTGTCCATCACCTGTCCATCGGTTCCCATTCCCTCTTCAGCCGGAAGCTCCCCGGGGCCCGTGTACGGATCGTGGGGCTGAGAGAGAGGGAGGAGAGCAGGCGAGTCCCAGGATTGCGGACTACGATATCCGGAGTTCACAGCAAATGTCCCTCAGTGGGTATTTAAGATATCAACCCGAAAAATCATTCCTACCTTTACCGATCCTCCGGAGCGCCTTTGTGTACAGCGCGCATGCGTGCTATTTGGTGACGTCATCGACCTTGATGCCTGCGCATATGATCGTTGCTTCTGAAGCAGCGAAATTTTAAACCGAGGGGTTCATGGGTAAGCGAGGTGCCATTAAACATTCCTGCTAGCACCGGTTTCATGTCCACACCGCAGGGTTTTTTCTGTGTAGAAAACTCAGTAGCTGTTTTAAAGTAGAAAGCAGCTCCCAAAAACAATGTACTCAATATCAACAGGCATTCCATTTAACTAAAGCCTCTCGGACAACCCTCTTTCAAAGGCAGATATAAAACACAAGAGATTCTGCAGTTGCTAGAAATACACACACACACACACACACACACACACACACACACACATACACACACAGACACACACACACACACACACACACACACACACACACACACACACACACGATGCTGGAGGAACTGTGCAGTTCAGCTAGCAACTAAGCAGAGGAGTACACAGTCTAGGCATGCTGAAGGGGCTCAGCCTAAACGTTGTGCATTTATTCCTCTCCACAATTGCTTCCTGATCTGTTGATTTCCAGTATTTTGCAGAAATTAACCACCTTTTTTTTCTCAATCAAGCAGTTTTTAAATGTGTCTGATCTTTCATTTGTAGCCACATCCTGCAGGTTCGGTTTGTCTTCTTCCTCCTCCTTGTAAACTCCAGGCCCCATCTCTTTCTGGAGCCCCAAATCCCTGACTAGCATCTTGGTTTCTGAATCTGCTCCATTCACTCGCTAGTCTGCTGTCAGGCTTCAGAGGTTCATTGGAACAACCCAGCAGTTCGAAGCGAAGTCTCTGACTCTGCTCCATTCACTCGCTAGTCTGCCGTCAGACTTCAGAGGTTCATTGGAACAACCCAGCAGTTCGAAGCGAAGTCTCTGACTCTGCTCCATTCACTCGCTAGTCTGCTGTCAGGCTTCAGAGGTTCATTGGAACAACCCAGCAGTTCGAAGCGAAGACCTTTGAAATTAGTGAGAATGACCCAAAACTTTGAAAAGAGCGGGGAAGAAGGAGTTTAACCAACTTCGTCCGGAGCCCTGAACAACGTCACAACCACAGTGAGCTCATCGTCTTGTTCAGCCGGAGAAAATCATGCAGGAAATTCATGCAGGTGTATAAGATGATGAGAGGCATTGGTCGTGTGGATAGTCAGAGGCTTTTTCCCAGGGCAGAAACGGCTAACACGAGGGGGAATAGGTTTAAGCTGCTTGGAAGTAGGTACAGAGGAGATGTCAGAGCAAAGATTTTTTAAACAAAGAGTGGTGGTGTATGGAATGCCCTGCCAGCAACAGTGTCTTTTAAGACAACAGGGTCTTTTAAGAGGTACTTTGATAGGTACAACATGGAGCTTAGGAAAATAGGTGGCTATGCGGTAGGGTAATTCTAGGCAGGTTAGAGACAAAGTTACATGGTCGGGCCAACATTGTGGGCCAAAAGTCTGTAATGTGTTCAAGATTTCTGTGATTCTCTGGGATTCAAGGGAAATCTCCTATCCCACGGAGTCGTGACTATTTGCAACCTGTCATCTCAGGGAGAGTGAGAGGGGAACGGCAGGGGTAGATTTTCATAAACTGATATGGAACAGAAACATGGCCAGGGACCAGATGGGCTGAGTGGCCTCTCTAGTGTACATAGTGATTGTGGTAGAGACAGTAAGTACCTGAGGCACGGGATTTGATACAAACTGATTTACCTTTCATAGATCCACAATATTAAGCACCAGTCCGGTCTAAGGCTAACATCAGCAGAACGGACTCCTCCAATGCTCAGTGACCAGGGTTCAGTCCTGGGTGCGATGAGCAGCCGCAAGAACTGCAGAATCTGACAGTAACAGTCCCTCATGAACCTGCAGCTGCCTTCAGTCACCGTGATGGTTAAACATTTAACACGGAGCTGATTTGAACTTCCTCCCTGATGTGAAGTTGCTGGTGTTGCAGCAGCTGGGATGATTGAGTAAAACTCTTTGCTCACTCCGGACAGAAATGTGGCCTCTATTTATTGTGAACTCACCGGAGCATCACAAGGTGTCACAATGAGCCCCTTCGCACACACGGAACAGGTGAACGGCCACTTCGCTCCAAAATGAGAGCCAGAGAATGACGCCACAGTGCTCTGAAAGTCATGGCGATGTATCCAATCAGGTCACGGACATGGATACGTGATCGTGCTCTCCCTGTAGCGCTGGGAGCGCTGTCTTCTCCCGCATTTCCGCCTCCACATTCAAGGATCGGCGGCATTCAAGCGCTGGTGAACTGACAGATACAACGGAACGAACGTGCTGTTGTGTTTGTGATTCCCATACACAAATCCTTTGACTTTTCTAAACTGTTAAAAGTTTACAAACCACGTCAGTGCGTAAAGGAGAACATTTCAGTTAAGATAATTTTATTCTCCATGGTGCCTTCTGAGAAAAACAATGTCGCAACTCAAAACAATTTGAGGGGAGAAGACTTCATCTTCTAACTGGCCACAGTTCCGGCATCAGGCACAATATCAAACTCTCCGCTTCCCTCTCTGTATCAAAATGGATCATTCCTCCCCTTCATCGGTCTGTGACTTGGCTCAGTTGGTCTGTCTCCTTCGCATTCTGAGCATGCGCCACACACCCACTGAGATCACATTTTATTTACACGGCTGTGACTAGAGACTTTCTGATTATTATGTCCCTCCCGGCATTTGACGGTTGTAATCTCAGAGTCAGCAATGGTATTGAACATCGGGAGTAGGTGATTAGGCTTTTTCGTTGGAGATCGATAAACTGCCGGTAGTGTGTGGCTGGATAAGTGGTTCGTTTTCAGACTGGAAGGAGGTAGCGTTTGGAGTTCCCCAGAGATCAGTCCCTGACCACAGTTGTTCACAGTTTAATGTCCTGGCGGAGGCAGCGAGATGTGAGATGTCCCAGTCTGCCGGTGACGCAGAAAGAGTGGAGTTGGGGGAGGGGAGGCTATTCACGTGCAATTTCGTAGCTTTGCAATCAGTACATAGTGCACTGTGGGGCTGTAGTGGCGGGTTCCATTGCTGGGATCCGTGCACAGTCACTGTGGACTGTGACAATTTTGTGAATAAAGCACCATTCTCCAATTTAGAATCCCAAGCTGGGGAACAAGCCTATCGATTGTATATTTAAGTTGTATTTATGGCACTGTGATAACCAGATAGTATAGCTCTCCACGACCTCTCTATCCAGCCCTTTTAATATTGGAATTCATTTGTAAATTTCCCCAGCGGGCCATCAATACTGTCATCCGATGCATTGACAGTGAACTCGCTGATTGAAAAGTAAAATTTTCTCACTAGCAACCTTATCACTTCTAAGCAAACAACGTTACTTTACCTGCTTGATAATTATATTTTATGATAATTAGTGAGTGCAACCATGCAATACTTCGTCATATTATTAAATTAAGTATTATATGTGTTATTGTACCAGTTATTCACTGAAATGTAGTGATAGGTTATAATCTTATTAATGTCTTAACTATCACTATATTTCTGTGGAGTTCTGGAATTCATATATTTCTTTCATCTTGGTTTACAGCTTGACATTATAAGAAGCCCTATTTTATACACACACACACACACACACACACACACACACACACACACACACACACACACACACACACACACACACAATTAATGAGCAGGTACACAAATTGGGTGCGACATACGAGGTGTTAAGTCCGTGGCCTAAGGTGGAAGGAGTCAATTTTAGAAAACCTAGCAATTTTCAATTATCAGAAACAGAAATACCACAAACGTTATTACCTTCAAACTCTCTTCAGAATCACTCAAAGAGTTGAACTGCACGTGCAGGTTCCGAGAGCTGTATAACTTTAGGCCTTCTAACTTAGGACACGAATTTATCAATCACACCTGGTATGGCTCCGGCACCTAAAGAAATGGCACTGCACCACTGCTCCAGGCGTCCGGCAGAGCTCAGGCCCGGCCCTTTCTCAATGCAACCGGCCTCGATTTTCACAATCTCGGGATCAGCCCATAATTATCGCCGCCCGAATGGGAGAACCGCCAACAACAGATGCAGAGGTCTGCACCTCGCCGCCGGTGGCCGGAGGTCCATGCAGCGCAAACGGGTTGGCGGGTGGAGGGGGGGGGGATACTCGGATAGAATATAGGGACTGATCCTGGACCCTGAGGGTGGCCTCATCTTGGCACAAGAGGAGGCGATGTTTCACACGTCGGAACGGGAATGGGAATGGGAATTAAAATGTTTGGACACCGGGAAGTCCCGCTCGGAGCGGATAGTTCAAAGGTTAATTTATTAGCAAAGCAGGTATCCATAAACAACTCTGAATTTTTTACTTCTCCAGAGAGCCACAAAACAAATGTCGTTCACAGAGAAAAATGAAATTTCCACACCAACCCCAGCATAAGAACTAACGGCATCCCGATCATCAACCCCCAAAACCCACCCCTCCCATACAAAAGGGAACAATAACATCAACACCCCCGAAAAATAAACATTCCTACCCGGGACAATTGCGGAGGAGCCGGTGTCACCAGTGTGGAGGCGGCCGCATCGGGAGCAGCGGACACAACAGGCGACCCCGGAAGATTCACAGGTGAAGTGTCGCCTCACCTGGAAGGATATTTGGACAACGGAGAGAGTTTGACCGTCCGGCCCTTTCACTGTGACACCCCGAACTCCACATCAAATCCGTCCAAACGAATCTGGGTGATCTTTAATGACCAATAAATATAATTCCTCTCAGCGATCAGCTGTCTGAATGATCCCCTGACTCTGAGAGGAAGGGGTATCTATGGTCCACACTGTCAGGGTGTTGAGTTTACCAGGAGTCAAAGACTGCAGGGACGGGAGGTTTTCTGTTGACTAATACACTGTGTGTGGACCCCGTTGGCAACGCACTCCCACATGTGACGTCACACAGCTCCTCCCCCACGCGCCTGACGTCAGGCATGGGCTCCCCCACCGGGTTCTGCCCTGACGTGCGCGGTGTCTTACGTCACCCACGCGCTGCTGTTCTCGAGCTTTATCGGTTTAACAGCTGGGCTAATAATCACGTGACTAGCCCCGCCCCCACCGCTGTCAACAGAGGATTCAGGGGCTACGTTATTCCCATTGGTGCGAAGCGATGTCAATCACGGGTTACAACCAGTAGCGGAGGCGGACAAGCCGAGTGGGCGTTACTCCGCTGAGTCCGTCACCCTCTCGAGCGCCGACAGCCTCCTCAGAGCGGAGAAAACCTCAAAGTAAATGTCCGCTTTCTGATTTATTTCCATTTCCCTCCGAGGGAAGTTGGGGCGTTTGTGAAGCGTCTCCTGCGGCCGGAGTCTGATATATCGCTGAGAGGTAGGAGGAGACCGCTCGGCCCGTCGGTTCGATGCCGGTTCCCCGGGGAGGGATTTTATTGACAGGATGAGGATGCTGAGAGAGGGGGCGGACAGGATGTTTGTCCCGGTCGGGACAGGAGGGGCTCATCTGTGGAAATGTCTGAGCCCACGGTGGTGCCGAGCAGAGGGATTCACCACATGGGGGGCAAACACCGGCAGACTGTTGCCCTGCAAGCGGGACCAATGGTCCGGGCAGAGTGACAATTATTTGTGCTATGTTGAGATTGTACCTGGAATTTGGTGTAAAATCCCGCTCCCCATGCTGACACGGGTTATACAGACCAAAGAACAAACTGCCGGAGGAACTCAGTGGGTCGGGCAGCATCTGTGGAGGGAAATGGACCGTCAACATTTCGGGCCGAGACCCTCCGTCTGGACTGAGAGTGGACGGGAAATAGTCAGATAAAAGAGGTGAGGGGTGGGGATGGGGCAAGAGATGGGGAGAGAGAGGTGGATACAGGTCAGGGGGAGGTGGGAAGGTGGAAATAGTAACAGGGGTGGGAGGTGAGTGGTTGGGGCAACACGGGGCTGCAGAAGATGGAAATTAATTCCACAGAGGATTATCAAAGAGGTTAGAGAGCATTTGTTATAGAGAGTGCAATGAAGATTCACCAGACTGATCCCTGGGGTGGTGGGGTTATCATATGAAGAAAGATCAAATGTGATCACCCTTTCATTTAGAGAATCCAGGACTGAGAGGTGAACATTGAAATGCACAACATCATTACCGGTTGAACCAGGGATCTCAGTCTCTGAAACAGGGATGGACTGTCCGGGACTGAGATGAGGGGAAATGTCTCCACTCCGAGGGTGGTGAATGTCTGTAAAACCCCTCCACAGAGGGCGGTGAAAACTCAGTGATCGTCCCCACGTAAAACAGAGGGCGGCAAATGTGTGGAGACCGAAGGGATGGAGGAAACGAGGACTGGGCAGAAACATGTGGCTGAGATGGGAGAGCAGACGCAATCTTGCTGATGGTTAGAGGGGCTGAATGGCCTGCTGTTTCTCACTTGATATTTCAGTGTTCCTGTCCAGCAAGGCTCCGGAGGAATGCGAATACAAATTAGTGTTTATAAACACAGAACTGATTTAAATGAAACGTGAAAATTTCCTGTTTGGGTCTGAATTATGTTTTGGACCTGGATGGGAATGAGCCGCTGACTCTGTGACCTGGAGATGGAGGGAAAGGGATCGGGGAAGATATGGTGTGAAATAATAATCATGTCTCTGGGGTAAATATGGAATAATGTGGGGAATGCAGTGGATGAGTCGGGCAGCGTGTGAGGGGCGAGGAGCAGAGTCACCAGATCAGAAGGGAGACCCTCCACCCTTCACCTGATCCCGTTTCCTGTTCACGTTTCTCTGCAGATCTGCAGCATCTGCGGGTCACTGCTCTACGTGTATGTGTAGCTTCATCTTTCCCCGTACAGACAAGTCAGTGAGATCCGGATCTGTCACGTCCTCTGTTGTGCGTGGACAATGTTTTTTTCTCTGCAATACTTTCTGCATGTTTCCTGTTTAAAATCACAATTGTTAAAATCTATTGTTATGAATTAGGTTCTACTGCTGCCGCAGGGACAACAAATTTCATGACACATGCCGGTGCTATTAAACCTGATTCTGATATTGATATGGGAGACCCACCACCGGTCTCCTGTTCCCAGTTACCGCAGATCGTAATGTGAGATTGAAGCATTTTCCATATAGTTGCTTTCCACAGAAATGACAACAGTTCAGTTTCCTTCTGAGGTTCCAGAGCAGAAGCTCAGTCTGTCTAATATTTCCACACAATTAAAATGGGGAATTTGTTTATTATCATCATGTACTGATTGATTGGCCTAATCTGAAATACTGATAACAATCAATCAAATGCCTTCTGACAAGGTTCGGTCCAAACAAACTTTTCACCCTTCTTCAGGAGGTTGGTCAGAGGAAGAGTGATAGCAGCAGAGTTCTTACAGAACTTACGATAATATCCATCCATTCCCAGAAACCTTCTAAGAGCCTTCTTAGCAGTCAGAATAGGAACTTGAGAAATTGTCTGGACTTTTGCCCGAACAGGAGCCAACCTGCTTTGACCTACAACATAGCCAAGACAGGTCACAGTGGCATGGCCAAATTCACTCTTAGCCAAGTTAACTGTAAGGTTGTCCTAGGAAAGCCTGTCAAATAGCTTTTCTACTGCAGAGATATGCTCTTCCTGAGTGGCACTCCCTGTAACTAAGTCATCAATATAGGTATCTGTGTGTTCTCACCCTCGAATTACAAAATCAGTCATTCTCTGGGATGTTCCTGGAGCATTTTTCCTTCCAAAAGGCAAAACATTGTATTCATACAACCCAGATGCTGTCACAAACACAGAAATGTCTCTACCTCTGTCCGTCAATGGAACACACCAATACCCTTTCAACAGATCAATCTTTGTAAGAAATTTGCTTTTCCAGCCTTATCGATGTAATCCCTGGGGATAGGATAGGCATCTGTTTTTGTTACTGCATTTACCTTTCTATAATCAACAATATCTAACAATACCATCAGGTTTGGGCATAATAATGCAGGGTGACTCCAATCTCATTTTGATGGCCAAATAATACCATTCTCCAGCATATACTCAATTCCCTGGTCAGCCAATTTACACTTTTCTACGTTCATGCAATTTGGGTGTTGTTTAATCAGTTTGGCTTGACCAACATCTACATCATGTACTGCGACCGTTGTTTGCTTGGGAACATCGGGAAATAAAACTTTAAACTTCAGAATTAATTCCTTCAGCTGTTGTTGCTTTGGCTGGGGATGAGACAACCTGTTAGCAATGTTTTCTGGAACAACCGAGTTCACTAGCCTAACTGGAACCATGTTTGGCTTGTGAAAGGTCTCAGATGAGTCAATTGTTTCACTCTCAGGGTTGCCAGATTCATTTGTTTTGACAACGCACACAGATGGTACCTGCTAGTCAAAAAAGGCTTTATCATATTTATGTGTACCACCTGTGTTAGTTCAAGTCAGTTGGGTGTTTTAATAACATAATTCACATCATTAATTTGGGAGACTATCTCATACGGTCTATTGAATTTCACCTGTATGGACTCATCAACATAAGGCAAGCACCTTATCCCCCACCCGGTATTTTCTTTCGCAACCCTGCTTATCAAACTAACACTTCATTTTGTTTTGAGAAACCTTTAAGTTTTGACTCGCTAAACTAAAGGCTTGGTGTAGTTTATTTTTGAACTTCAAAATGTACATCTCCATCAATCCACCATTCCTTTTAACAAGATCAAACGTCACTCTGCGACCAAATACAAGTTTAAACGGAGTAAAGCCCAGTGATTACTGTACTGACTCTCTTTCTGTGGACAAAAGCAAATGTATTCCTTCATCCCACTCTTATAAATTTTCAACACAATATGTCTTAATCATTGTGAGGTCGAGTCCATTTTATCATTCATTTGGCTTATAACCACAGACAGGAAGCCGTCCTTCAGCCTGGTGTTACGCACTTTACGGCTTTTGTATCCCTTCCCCGATGTGGGAGCGGGTTTGCAGCCAGACTGTCCAGGTTATGAGGTTCTTTGTGTCCATGGCCTGCTTTTCCGAGGGAGGGGAAGTGTAGGAAGAGTCCATGGAGTGGAGGCTTGTTTCTATGATGTTCTCTGCTCTCCAAAGTTCTCTGCAGTTCCTTGCAGTCATGGGCAGAGCAGTAGCCATACAAAGGCATGAAGTATCGACAAGGAGCTCAGAGACCTCGGCCTTCACCCTGCCTTGTGTAGCTGGATCCGGGACTTCCTGTCAGATCGCCGGCAGGTGGTAAGAGTGGGCTCCATCTCCTCTGTCTCTCTGACCCTGAGCACACATCACCCATAGGGATGTCACTTTGGCCCCCTCCTTTACTCTCTGTGCACCCATGACTTGTGTTGCCACCCACAGCTCCAATCTGCTAATTAAATTTTGCTGACAGCACTACATTGATTGGCCTAATCTCAAATACTGATAACAATCAATCAAATGCCTTCTGACAAGGCTCGGTCCAAACAAACTTTTCACCCTTCTTCAGGAGATTAGTCAGAGGAAGAGCGATAGCAGCAGAGTTCTTACAGAACTTACGATAATATCCATCCATTCCCAGAAACCTTCTAAGAGCCTTCTTAGCAGTCAGAATAGGAACTTGAGAAATTGCCTGGACTCTTGCCCGAACAGAAGCCAACTTGCTTTGACCTACAACATTGCCAAGACAGGTCACACTGGCATGGCCAAATTCACTCTTAGCTCAATTAACTGTAAAGTTGTCCTAGGAAAGCCTGTCAAACAGCTTTTCTACTGCAGAGATATGCTCTTCCCAAGTGCCACTCCCTGTAACTAAGTCATCAATATAGTTAGCTGTGTGTTCTAACCCTCGAATTACAAAATCAATCATTCTCTGGGATGTTCCTGGAGCATTTTTCCGTCCAAAAGGCAAAACATTGTATTCATACAACCCAGAAGGTGTCACAAACGCAGAAATTTCTCTACCTCTGTCCGTCAATGGAACACACCAATACCCTTTCAACAGATCGTTCTTTGTAAGAAATCAGCTTTTCCAGCCTTATCGATGCAATCATCCACCCTAGGGATAGGACAGGCATCTGTTTTTGTTACTGCATTTACCTTTCTATAATCAGTGCAAAATCTAACACTACCATCAGTGAGGGGGGATTTGATCAAGGTATTTAAAATTTTGAGAGGGATAGATAGAGTTGACGTGAATAGACTGTTTCCATTGAGAGTAGGGGAGCTTCAAATGAGAGGACATGATTTGAGAGTTAGGGGGCAAATGTTTAAGGGAAACAGGAGGGGGTATTTCTTTACTCAGAGAGTGATAGCTGTGTGGAATGAGCTTCCTGGAGAAGTAGTAGAGGCCAGTTCAGTTGTGTCATTTAAGGTAAAATTGGATAGGTATATGGACAGGAAAGGAGTGGAGGGTTATGGGCTGAGTGCGGGTAGGTGGGACTAGGTGAGATTATGAGTTCAGCACGGACTAGGAGGGCCGAGATGGCCTGTTTCCGTGCTGTGATTGTTATATGGTTATATCAGGTTTGGGCACAATAATGCAGGGTGACTCCAATCTCATTTTGATCGCCTAATAATACCATTCTCCAGCATATACTCAATTCCCTGGTCAGCCAATTTACACTTTTGTACGTTCATGCGATATGGGTGTTGTTTAATCAGTTTGGCTTGACCAATATCTACATCATGTACTGCGACCATGGTTTGCTTGGGAACATCGGGAAATAAATCTTTAAACTTCAGAATTAATTACTTCAGCTGTTGTTGTTGCTTTGGCCGCAGATGAGCCAACATGTTAGCAATGTTTTCCAGGACAACCGAGTTCATTAGCCTAACTAGGACCACGTTTGGCTTGTGGAAAGTCTCAGTCAAGTCAATTGTTTCATTCTCAGGGTTGCCAGATTCATATGATTTGAGAACAACACACACAGATGGTGCCTGCTTGTCAAAAAAGGCTTTATCAATTTTATGTGTACCACCTGCGTTAGTTCAAGTCAGTTGGGTGTTTTAATAACATAATTCACATATTTAATTTGGGAGACTATTTCATACTGTCTATTGAATTTCGACTGAAGTGGATTCGTCAACATAAGACAAGCACCTTATCTCAAACCTGGTATTTTCCTTTGTGAGCCCTGTTATCAAACCAACACTTCATTTTGTTTTGAGAAATCTTTAAGTTTTGTCTCGCTAGACTACAGGCTTGGTGTAGTTTCTTTTTGAACTTCGAAACATAGTCTAACGAGTTAACATGTACATCCCCATCAATCCACCGTTCCTTTTAACAAGGTCAAAGGTCACTCTGCGACCAAATACAAGTTCATACGGAGTAAAGCCCAGTGATTCCTGTACTGACTCCCTTTCTGTGGAAAAAAGCAAATGTATTCCTTCATCACAGTCTTTTCCATTTTCAACACAATATGTCTTAATCATTGTTTTGAGGGTAGAATTAAATCTTTCTAAAGCCCCTTGTATGGTACGCAGATGATGCAATTTGTTTTGCTCCCAGTTCAGAAACAACCTGCTGGAATAATCCAGATGTAAAATTACATCCTTGATCAGACTGGACTTCTTTAGGCATATCGAATAAAGTGAAAATCTTGGTGAGAGCCTTCGCCACAGTTTTAGCTTTAACATTTCTGAGAGGCATTGCCTCTGGGAATCTGGATGTAGTACACATAATAGTTAGCAGATACTGATGGCCAGCTTTAGTCTGTGGCAATGGGCCAACACAATCCACTACAACTTTGGAAAAGGGTTCACCGAATGCAGGTACAGGCCACTGGGGTGACCTCATTAGGTTTACCCACAACTTGACAACTGCCTTTTGGAAACTCTTATTCAGGGTAAACATAACTTTATCAGTTAAAGCAAATTGATCTGCTAATCTAGCAGATTCCTGCATAGTGGCAGTATCATTTCCATCTAAATACATCTTTATGTCATCAGGAACGCACCCTCTGAACTCTTCAATTAAAACCAACTCTTTGAAGCTGTTAAAATTATCATTTACATGTTCAGATGTGCACCAGCGGTCAAGACACACAAATTTCTCAAAAGCAAATTCCGTATGTCTGGTTCACAGATTTCTTCAAATTTCTGAACTTCTGCCTGTCTGCTTCTGGGACCAACTCACAAGCTTTGAGCACAGCCTGCTTCAATAGGTCATAATGTGTCATGAATAGGTCATGACCATGTGGCTAAGGTGTTGAACTCGTGATCTGAATGTCATGAGTTCGAGCCTCAGCCGAGGCAGCTTGTGTGTCCTTGAGCAAAGCACTGAACCACACACAGCTCCTGCAGATTTATAGCCCAGTGGCGATGATTGGGGCAGCATAAATAAATAAATAATAAGCTGCTTCAGCAACTGTCAAAGCAGAATAGGCTTGCTAAGCATTCCCCTTAATTACCCTTTGTAAGAGAAATTTCTGTCTGCTTTTCTGCCTCTCCAGCCTGAAACTGCCTCTGCCTTTCCGCAGTCTCCATCTTTAATTTTTCTCACTTGTACTGGATCTCAAGCTCACTAAGTTTACTTTCAGGAAACACCTCCAACTCCTCCACTTTAAACACACCCTCAGATACATAATGTTCAGCTATTATCCTCCGCATCTGTGCCCTCCTCATTGTCAATTTCACCTTAGCAAGTATTAACATTATAGCAATACTGAACAACTCAATCCTTCTGCTGTTCTCTAATGCCCGAGAGGCTCACACTTCCAGATATCTATCAACATCCATTGCTGCTGGTTTTCCACACACAAATAAATCAAAAGGGATTTCCCCAATGAAATCGATAATAAATCAATCCTTAAATTTCTTCATATCCCAGACGCAGGCCCCATTTTGTTACAAACCGTAATGCTTTAGAAACGAACCAGCAGCAACAGACTCCGCCTAGTGGCTACGCATTTTAATTCCACATCCCATTCCCATTCTGATATGTCTATCCATGGCCTCCTTTACTGTCAAAATCAATCCAAACTCAGGTTGGAGGAACAACACCTTATATACAAGCTGGGTAGCCTCCAACCTGATGGGGTGAACATTGACTCCTCCACCTTCCGTTAATGCCCCTCTTCCCCTTCTTACCCCATCACTGACATATTTAATTGCCTGTTTTCCATGTCTCTCTGGTGCTTCCCCCCCCCCCACCTTTCTTTCCTCCGAGGCCTCCTGTCCAATGGTCCTCTCCCAGCTCTGTATCACTTTCGCCAATCACCTTTCCAGCTCTTAGCTTCATCCCACCACATCCGGTCT
The DNA here is from genome assembly GCF_030144855.1 of Hypanus sabinus. Taxonomy (NCBI): domain Eukaryota; kingdom Metazoa; phylum Chordata; class Chondrichthyes; order Myliobatiformes; family Dasyatidae; genus Hypanus; species Hypanus sabinus. The sequence continues at coordinate 53,838 of NW_026779524.1, read as the reverse complement.
TCTCCTATCATTTTGCATTTCAGCCTCCCCCCACTACTTACAAATATCTTAGTATCTTTCCTTTCAGTTAGTCCTGATGAAGGGTCTCAGCCTGAAACGTCGACAGTTCTCCTTATAGATACTGTCTGGCCTGCTGTGTTCCATGAGCATTTTGTGTATGTTGTTTGAATTTCCAGCATCTGCAGATTTCCTCCTGAGTGTTATGTGTATAAATAAAATTCCCAAACTATTGAGCTCGGGGGAAACAAGACTTGGAGTCTTGAGATGGTAAAGTATGAAAGTTCAGTTCAACCACAGAATAGGTGATGAGAGAGATATTTGTAATCCAGGGTAAATGTTGAGAGAAGGCAATTATGTCATATTCCAAAGGTTACATGGTGGTAAAACAAGACCAACAGTTGCTGTAGATTTTATCTGTCATCCTTCTAAATCCACATACTAATTATCACCCAAAGTGACTTGTCATGAAGGGTATCGTCTTCAAAAGAATTACCACACCATAGCCAGACAAGGGTTAACACATTAGTGGTCACCGCAGGATACCCCAAATCAGATCCACTCCAATGGATCAAATGAGGTGACATCCACATATTCAATGTACGGAGAATCGATAATTTGCCCACACTTGTGGGCAAAGGAAAGTTCCAAACAGTGACCCTTGGCCACTAGTTCCCTGGTTTCGATTCTTTCCATTTTTCCTCCTTCGTCTCCGTCTGACTCTGAGTGTCTGTGTCCTCAGTTAAAACTAAACAAGCTGCACACAATGTAAACAAGCTGCAAGTCAGACACATTTGCCTTCTTAATCTCTCTCTCTCTCTCTCTCTCTCCACAGCAAACAAAACCTAGAGATTCATAACAATGGCCACTCCCCATTGTGAGCTGACAGGTGTGTCAGTAGGTGGGATGACTGAGTGAATCCGTTCCCACATTCTCAGCAGGTGAACGGCCTCTCTCCAGTGTGAACTTGTTGATGTTTCTGTAGGGTGAATAACTGAGTGAATCCATTCCCAGACTGAGCAGTTGAAAGGTTTCTCCCCAGTGTGAACTTGCTGATGTACCAGTAGGGTGGATGACAGAGTGAATACTTTCCCACATTCTCAGCAGGAGAACTGCCTCTCTCCACTGTAAACTTGCTGATGACTCTGCAGGGTGGAAGAGTCAGTGAATCTCCTTCCACATTCTGAGCAGGTGAATGGCCTCTCCCCAGTGTGAACTCACTGATGTTTCTGTAGGCTGGATAACTGAGAGAATCCCTTCCCACATTCTGAGCAGGTGAACGGCTTCTCCCCAGTGTGAACTCGCTGATGTCTCTGTAGGGTGGATGACACAGTGAATCCCTTCCCACAGACTGAGCAGGAGAGCGGCCTCTCCCCAGTGTGAACTGACTGGTGACTCTGTAGGGTGGATGACTGAGTGAATCCCTTCCCACAGACTGAACAGGTGAATGGCCTCTCCCCGGTGTGAACTCGCTGGTGACTCCGTAGGTGGGATGACTGAGTGAATCCCTTCCCACAGACTGAGCAGGTGAATGGCTTCTCCCCAGTGTGAACTCGCTGGTGACTCAGTAGGTTGGATGACTGAGTGAATCTCTTCCCACATTCTGAGCAGGTGAACGGCTTCTCCCCAGTGTGAAGTCGTTGATGTCTCTGTAGGCTGGATAAATTAGTGAATCCCTTCCCACAGACTGAGCAGGTGAACGGCCTCTCCCCAGTGTGAACTCGCTGATGTACCAGTAGGGTAGATGACAGAGTGAACCCTTTCCCACAGACTGAGCAGGTGAACGGCCTCTCCCCAGTGTGAACTCGCTGATGTATCAGTAGGGTAGATGACAGAGTGAATCCTTTCCCACATTCTGAGCAGGTGAACAGCCTCTCCCCAGTGTGAACTCGCTGATGATTCTGCAGGGTGGAAGACTCAGTGAATCTCCTCCCACAGACAGAGCAGGTGAACGGCTTCTCCCCAGTGTGAACTCGCTGATGTTTCTGTAGGCTGGATAACCAAGTGAATCCCTTCCCACATTCTGAGCAGGTGAACGGCTTCTCCCCAGTGTGAACTCGATGATGTCTCTGCAGGTGGGATAACTGAATGAATCCCTTCCCACAGACTGAGCAGTTAAATGGCCTCTCCCCAGTGTGGACTCGCTGATGTATCTGTAGGTGGGATGACTGAGTGAATCCTTTCCCACAGACTGAGCAGGTGAATGGCCTCTCCCCAGTGTGAACTCGCTGATGATTCTGCAGGGTGGAAGACTCAGTGAATCTCCTCCCACAGACTGAGCAGGTGAACGGCTTCTCCCCAGTGTGAACTCGCTGATGTTTCTGTAGGCTGAATAACCAAGTGAATCCCTTCCCACATTCTGAGCAGGTGAACGGCTTCTCCCCAGTGTAAACTCGCTGATGTCTCTGCAGGTGGGATAACTGAATGAATCCCTTCCCACAGACTGAGCAGTTAAATGGCCTCTCCCCAGTGTGGACTCGCTGATGTACCTGTAGGGTAGATGTCTGTGTAAATCCTTTCCCACACTCTGAGCAGGTGAACGGCTTCTCCCCGGTGTGAACACGCTGGTGTGCCATTAGAACAGATGACTAAGTGAATCCTTTCCCAGAAACTCAGCAGTTGACCAGCCTCTGCCCAGTGTGAACTGATTGGTGTGTTCACAGGTGGGATGACCGACTGAACCCCTTCTCACACACAGAACAGGTGAATGGCCTTGCCCAGTGTGAACTTGCTGATGTACTTTCAATTGTGATAATCGAGTGAATCCATTCCCACTGTCTGAGCGGGTGAAAGGCCTTTCTCCTGTGTAAATCACAGGCGTGCCAGTTGGTCAAATGTCCGAGTGAATCCCTCTCCACAGTCCGAGCAGAAAGGGTGGTCAATTGCATCCCTTGCTCCACTTTTTAAACATCTAGACAGAGACAACAAAACTGATGTGCCGTGTTTGAGCTTCCTGGCGACAAATTCCTTCTCATTTTTAACCTGTAAAAAGATTTAACAAAATCCATCAATGGGTTTAGTGCAACATTTCAAATGAGATTACTTGAGTTGCCAAGGTTTGATCTGGTATCACACTGTTACGGTGAAGTTCAACGAAAGTTGGACAGAGAAATCAACTTCTGACTGGGCAGAGTGCTGGTATCTGGAATGACCATCAATTCCTTGATGCTCTTCCTGTCTCTATAAGAATGGGGCATTTCTGCCATCTGCAATCTGTGACCTGGCTCAGTTTGACTCTCTCCGTTGGTATTATTCCCTGTTCCCACTGAGCTGCATGGGTTCCTGGCCCCTCAGTAACTGAAACACTCTCACACAAATAGTTTTTCTTGACTTGCAGCTGGGATCTTCTTTGATGTATTATTAACTTAAAGTGCCACAGTTTTAATGCCACATAAAAATTCCTGCTGAAATGACTGGTTGGTTCACACAGCTGTCAAAAGGGGTTAGAGTGAATTTTTGTATTATTTCAGGTTCTTGTCACAATCTTAGAAAATTTCAACATAGAAACAGGCCCTTTGGGCCATCCAGTTTGTGCTGAACTATTTAAACAGCCCACTCCCATACCCCTACCATCCAGGTACCAACACAAACCTCTTAAATGTTGGAATTGAGCTCGCATGCACCACTTGTGCTGGCTGCTCATTCCACAGCCGGATGACCGTCTGTGTGAAGAAGATTCCCCTCATGTTCCCCTTAATATTTCACCTTTCACCTTTAACACATGGTCTCTGGTTGTTGTCCCACCCAATCTTCATGGAACAAGCCAGCTTGCATTAACACTATCTGTGCCTCTCTATCACAATCAAATCTCCCCTCAATCTTCTGCATTCCAAGGAATAAAGTCCGGATTTGTTCAATATTTCTTTATTATCCAAGTCCTCCATACATGGCAACATCCTTGTGAATTTTCTCTGAAATCTATGAACTTCTTTTACAACTTTCCTGTAGGTAGGTGACCAAAACTGTACACAATACTCCAAATTAGGCCTCACCAATGTCTTCTAGAAGTCAACATAATATCCATCTATTGTTATCAGTAATTTGGTTCATGAAGGGCAATGGGCTGAAATCAATCTTTCTATCCCTATCTACCTGTGATACCACTTTCAGTGAATTAAGGTCTTGTATTCCCAGGTCCCTTTCTTCTACAACACTCCTCTGTGCCTGACCAGTCACTGTGAAAGACCTCCCTTGGTAGGTCAGACCAAAGTGCAACAACTCATACTGGACTGCATTAAATTCCATTTTCCATTTCTAAAACCATTTTCCCACCTGGTCCAGATTGCACTGCAAGCCATGATAGTCTTCTTGCACTCCACTGAACCCCCTGTCTTATTGTCATCCACAAATTTGCTGATTCAGTTAACCACACGATCATCCAGATTACTGATATAGACTGACAAACAACAACAGATTCAGTACTGATCCCTGTGGCAGCCACTAGACAGAGGCCTCCAGCCAGAGCGGAAACCACACTCTGGCTTCTCCCAAAGACAGTGTCTCATCCAGTTTACTGTTTAATCTCGAATGCTGAGTGACCGAACCTTCTTGACCAACCTCCCATATGAGACTTTGTCAAGTGCCTTGCTGAAGTCCATGTAGACAACATCCACTGCCTTGCCTTCATCCACTTCCCTGATAACTTCCTTGAGAGACTCTATAAGATTGGCGAGAGCCATGCTGTCTATCCTTTATCTGTCCACACCTATCCAAATACTTACAGTATATACCTGGTTCCTGCACACACATTCCAATAACTTTCCCAGTTCTGATGTCAAGCCCACCAACGTATAATTTCCTAGTTTATTTTTACAGCCTTTCTTGAACATCAGAACAACATTGTCTGTCCTCCAATCTTCGAGTACCTCACCTGTCACTAAGGATGATTCAAATATCTGTGTTTAGGCCCCGATAATTTCTGCACTCGTCTTCCGCAGGGTCCTAGTGAACAACTTGTCAGGCCCTGGGGATTGATGCACAATAATTTGCCTCAAGACAGCAAACCCCTCCACCTCTGTAATCTGTACAGGGTCCATGAAGTTAATGCGGCTTTGCCTCACTTCTATAGACTCTGTTTTCATCTCTTGAGTAAATACGGATGCAAAAAAAATCTCCCCAAGTCTATGTTATCCTTTCATATGGATTACCATTCTGATCTTCCAGAGAATTAATTTTTTCCCTTGCAATATTTTTGCTCTTAACATATCTGCAGAATCCCTGAGGATTCTCCTTCACCTTGTCTGCTGGGGCAACCTCATGCCTTCTTTTATTTCTTTCGTAAGTGTTCACTTGAATTTCCTGTATTTCATAAGTACCCCATTTGTTCCTAACTGCCTGTACCTGGTATGCACCTCCTTTTTATTGATCTGGGAGAGGAAAGCCAAAGGGGTGATAGATCTGCATGGTGGGAGGTGGGGGTAAGGAGGGTTAAACTAAAGTTGCAGGGGGAATGGGAGTCTGAATAACAGAACAGATAGTGGTGGGGTTGTGGAGACAGATGTTGTTCAGGCCTCAGACAAAGTCAGGAATGAAAAAGTTGAGCGTGGTGCAGTGAATATGCTGAGCCCTGTATATTTCAATACAAGGAGCAGCGTAGGAAAGGCGGATGTGTTCAGGGCATGGATCAATACCTGGAATCAACACTAGGATCTGGCAACTGTGGACTGGGACAGGCTGCTTTATGGCAAAGGTGTGCTTGGTAAATGGGAGGCCTTCAAAGCAAAATTTTGAAATTAGTAAGCGGGTATGTCAGAATAAAAGGTAAAGATAGAAACTGTAGGGAAACTTGAATTGCAAGAGATATTCAGACCCTGGTAAAGCACAAAATGGAATTACATAACAGGGATAGGCAGTCAGTTCCTTATGGAGTATAAGAAATGCAAGAGAACACATAAGAAATCAATCAGGATGGCTAAAAGATGGCATGAGGTTGCTGTCACAGAAGAGATGAGGGATAATCCTCAGGGATTCTCGTGATAGATTAAGAGCAAAAGGATTGCAAGGCACAAAGTTGGTCCTTTGGAAGTCCAGAATGGCAATCCACGTGTGGAACCAAAGCAGATGGGGGAGATCTTAAATATTTTTCAAACTCTATTTACCCAGGAGATGGACAAAGGGTCTATGGGAGTGTGGAAAAGCGGCATTAACCATTTCAACCCTGGGGGAAAAAACACTTCTCTGGCCACTCACACGCTCAATACCTCTCATCATTTTATACACCAAAAAATGTCTCTAAATATAAACAAGGAAATTATACATTGCACAATCTACTTTCCATGATTCAGTACATTTACACAGACAGGTGTGTAAAAAGGGCCCAACGAATATCAGCGACAAAAAGGCCCAATTCACCAGAACCACAAACTGTTCCTGCTGCTATCATCCAGGAAATGGTATCACAGCAAAAGGGCCAACAGTCTCTGGCATATCATCTTCTACCAGGCCATCAGACTGATTAATTCATGCTGATACAATTGCATTTCGATGTTGTATTGACTATCCTATGTACAAACTATCTATTATAAATTACTATAAATTAAACATTGCCCATTTAGATGATGTAAGGTAAATATTACTACTCATGTTTATGAAATATGTATTTAATAAAGTCAATTCAATTCACCCTCTCCACTATCTGTTCTGTCATTCTTCAACTTATTTTAACCACATCACCCCCTCCCCTGCTCACTACCACTAGCAAGTCTTACCACTAGGATATTTGTCCCCTCTTGTTCTGTTCCTCTAACTAACGAAACCCCTATCAGTCTTTTGACTTTCATCTGCCAGGTAATTACCCGAACAGCTTCTGAAGTGGTCCACCTGTTGTTGTGTGAAATGGCCACAAGAGTACTCTGCGTTGCCTATTTAACCTCATTCCCCTTCCTGACTCTCACCCAGTTTCCTGTGTCCTGCACCTTGGGAGTAACTCACCTCTCTTCATGTCATATCTATCACCCCCTCCAACTGCTGGATGATATGGAATTCACCCACTTCAAGCAGCTCATTGAAGTGCAGGGTTACAAGCTGCAGCTGGACGCACATCTTGTAGGGGAGGGCATCAGGGACACTGCAGGTCTCCCCTCCTTCCCTCCAATACCCCTCTAATTTGTAATAACCAGTGTGCAGATAAATCTTGTACTGTGTATTTTTTACCCAGTGACATCTAGCAAATCACTGTCAATAGGAACTTTAATCTCCTCTGGGTTTGATCGAGTTCATCTGCACTCTCACACAACCTATGTAGCAGGCCTGTAAGAGGAAATGCAGGAGTTTCTCACCAAAGCTTTTGCACATTGTCCATATGTGGTTTGCTTGCTAAATTACGCTTTAAGAAGTCAGATTTCCAAATATCACTCCACTTCTTCCCACTTGCAAATTCTCCAGCAACTTTTGCATCACCAAAATGCAAACAGGCATCACTAGTTTCTGTGTTCTACATATATATTCCCCCTGAACCCTCCCCCAATGACTGACGGTGGTGCACTCAGTAAATGAAATCCCTATGAATATGAAGGAAAGGGCAGTAGTCTGTCTCACTGGAATCAGGCACATTTGTGATGTGAAAGTTACCTGTTGCCCAGGGCAAAGGTGTTTGATATCATTATGTACCCAGAGAGAATGGGACAAAACATGTTCTCACCGGTAGAAAAGTCCAGAGCAAGAGGAGGTAAAGGCAGCAACACACACAAAATACTGGAGGAGCTCAGCAGGCCAGGCAGCATCTATGGAAAAGAGTCCTAATGCTGATATCCTCCGGGATTTTGTGTGCGTTGCTTGGAATTCCAGCATCTGCAGATTTTCTCTTGTTAGTGATTGAAGGTAGAACAAAGGCGATTTTCTCAACTTGTGATGTAAAAGATTTTGTTCCCTTTCTCCGAGTTCCTAATCCTTGCATTTAGATAGCTGGAGCTCAGCTCTGTCTGAGAGATCCATCGGTTCCCATTCCCTCATCAGCCGGAAGCTCCCCGGGGCCCGTGTACGGATCGTGGGGCTGAGAGAGAGGGAAGAGGGCAGGACTGTCCCGGGATTGCTGCCCACGGTGTCCGAAATTCAGAGGAATTATCCTGAAGTCGGTATTTAAGATAAAAACACAATTAATCGCTCTTACCTGCAACCGACATTTTCAAATCCTTCTGTGCACTGCGCGCATGCGTGAAACTCAGGGACGGCCTCAGCCTGACGCCTGCGCATTTCATCGGCGCTTCAGCGCCGGCGAAATTCTGAACGAATTGCCCTATGGGTAATCACGGTGCCATTAAACATTTCTGCAAGCACCTGTTCAATGTCCATACCTCATTTTTTTTTATCGTGGGTATCGAAAAAATCTGCAGCTGTTTTAACGCAGAAAGCGGCTCCCATAAGCAATATACTCAATATCAACGTGTATCTAATGCCAAAGTAAAATGCAGATATAAAACATAGGAGATTCTGCAGTTGCTGGAAATACTGAGAAAACATTTCCTATGTATTCCTCTCCAAAATTTCTGCCTTATCTGTTGATTTCCACCTGTGTTTTGCAGAAATTAACCACCTTTTTTTCGATCAACCAGTTTCCAAATGCTTCTAATCTTTCACTTTTAACCACATCGTGCTCGCCTTATTCGTCCTCCTCCTCTGGACCCCATCTCTCTCTGGAGCCCCTGACTCAGGCTGGCAAATCTTCGGTTTCTGACTCTGCACCATCGAAGATTCACTCGCGAGTCTGCTGTCAGACTTTAGAGGTGCATTGTGTTGCGAGACCGCAGGTTCGTTTACTGTGAGTGTCGCTTTAAGTGCCTGAGTGAGGCGGGGCTGTGACGTCAGACACAAGCTGCGGGAGCGGGAGAGGGAGACAAGCTGTTGGAACTTCAGCGTGTGACTGCTATAGGCTGCAACTCTTCCATGCCCAAAAGGTTGGGTTGATCTGATCATCGGCACGTAGTGCACAACGGATGTGTGACAGTCACTTCGTATAATCCATATGTGTGGATTTGCTGGAGTATCCTGTGGTATCACTTTTGTTGGCCCTTACCTGGAATCGGGGTGTTCTGTGGTAACCACTTGAAGACGATATTCCTGTGACTGTCACCTGGTGATATTTCTAAGTGGATTTCGGAACTAATCGACGGATAAGAACTTCGGCGACTGATACTTCGTTTACCCAGCGTGGAATCTGTGTGGAATTCTTCGTAATTGTCTTCTATCTACATGTTCGTGTGGATTTACAAATCTCTCCTCCCACTCACTTATTCCGTGGATTACTGAACTTTGCTAATTTACCATCTGAAGACTTTAAGCATTGTTTCCCAAGCTTGATAGTTTGGGTGCTATATATACGCATTACACAGTTAACTTCTGTTTATTTCCTTTAATCTTTCATATTTGGAGTAGATACTGTTACGTACCCCGTGACGGGTCAAAGAACCAGCAGAAACAGAAAACACCGTGGAGTCTGGTATTGCCATAAACTAATACTATTTATTAGTAACTACGCGATACAACAATATAAATGCAGATATATCAATCAGGTTAGCAATGATTGTGTGGTGTGTGTGTGTGTGTGTGTGTGTGTGTGTGTGTGTGTGTGCGTGTGCGTGTGTATGTGTGTGTGTGTGGAAATAAGAAAGCCAAGCTTCTTTACGCCTCGGGGTAAATAGATACCGTTTTACGGTGATGAGTGAAGTTCGTTTAAATTCGTGGGATTGAGTCAAGTAGTGACGGAGAGAGAGAGAAGGAGAGGTTTGAGTCTTCAGGTAAGCTGACGGCGTCGATAGTCCCGTCGTCCTTCGAAATCCTTTGGAAGTTACCGACTGTGACACTACAAACGGGACCGTTCTTCTGTGATGGAGTTATTAACCCAGGCGAGGGATGGGCACACGAATAACTCCCCACCGGTCACAGCCTTTTCACACTGCGAGAGCCACTGATCGATGCTCCGGATCGATCTTCCGAAACCCACCTTTTTCTGTGGACACAACAAAGTTCATTCAGTGTCCAAAACCATGTGTCTGGAGGTCTATCAGCGGACCTCCTCCTTATCTCACCGTGCTGAGCCCCAGCTGTCCATCAAACAGTTCCTCCCTTCTCTCTCTGTAAGAACACAGAAGCTGATAGTGTCCTTGTAAAAGTGTAAACAAGCTTACAGATAAACCATAACACCGTCTCCGAGCAGTCTCAGTCTCAGTCTCAGTCTGTCTGTCTGTCTGTCTGTCTGTCTGTCTGTCTGTCTGTCTCTCTCTCTCTCTCTCTCTCTCTCTCTCTCTCTCTCTCTCTCTCTCTCTCTCTCTCTCTCGTTGAACATCTCCCTCTCTCTTTTCAAAAACACAGTTCATAGGGGTAATTCAGGCACCCGTCACAATACTAATGAAGAAAGTGGTTTTAACATAGAAACATTGAAAAGAGCGGGGAAGAAGGAGTTTAACCAACTTCGTCCGGAGCCCTGAACAACGTCACAACCACAGTGAGCTCATCGTCTTGTTCAGACCGGAGAAAATCATGCAGGAAATTCATGCAGGTGTATAAGATGATGAGAGGCATTGGTCGTGTGGATAGCCAGAGGCTTTTTCCCAGGGCAGAAACGGCTAACACGAGGGGGAATCGGTTTAAGCTGCTTGGAAGTAGGTACAGAGGAGATGTCAGAGCCAAGTTTTTATAAACAAAGAGTGGTGTGTGTGTGGAATGCACTGCCAGCGACGGTGGTAGAGGCGGATACAATAGGGTCTTTCAAGAGACTCTTAGAAAGGTACATGGAGCTTAGGAAAATAGGTGGCTATGCGGTAGGGTAATTCTAAGCAATTTCTAGAGTAAGTTACATGGTCGGTACAACATTGTGGGACAAAGTATCGATAATATGTTGTAGATTTCTGTGATTCTATGACATTCAAGGGGAATCTCCTATCCCACGGAGTGGTGACTAGTTGCAATCTGTCATCTCAGGGAGGGTGAGAGGGGAACGTCAGGGATAGATTTTCATATACTGATATGGAACAGAAACATGGGCAGGGACCAGCTGGGCCGAGTGGCCTCTCAAGTGAGACACGGGATTTGATACAAACTGATTTATCTTTCACAGCTCCACAATATTAAACACCAGTCTAGTTTAAGGCTAACATCAGCAGAACGGACTCCTCCAATGCTCAGTGACCAGGGTTCAGTCCTGGGTGCGATGAGCAGCCGCAAGAACTGCAGAATCTGACAGTAACAGTCCCTCATGAACCTGCAGCTGCCTTCAGTCACCGTGATGGTTAAACATTTAACACGGAGCTGATTTCAACTTCCTCCCTGATGTGAAGTTGCTGGTGCTACAGCAGCTGGGATGATTGAGTAAAACTCTTTGCTCACTCCGGACAGAAATGTAGTCTCTATTTATTGTGAACTCACCGGAGCATCACAAGGTGGGTTAACTGAATGAGTCTCTTCGCACACACGAGCAGGTGAACGGCCGCTTCCCAGAGCGAAGCTGTTGGTGTATCTGCGATGGCCGACTGAATCCCTTCCAAAATGGGAGCCAGTGAATGACGTCACAGTGCTCTGAACGTCATGGCGGTGTATCCAATCAGATCACGGACATGGACACGTGTTCGGGCTCTCCTTGTCGCGAGTGGGGCGCTGTCTTCTCCAGCATCTCCGCCTCCACATTCAAGGATCGGCGGCATTCAAGCGCTGGTGACCTGACAGAAACAGCGGAACTATCGTGCCGTTGTGTTTGTGAGTCCCATACACAAATTCTTTGTCTTTTCTAAACTGTTAAAAGTTTACAAACCACGTCGGTGGGTGAAGGACAACATTTCCACTCAGATTATTTACTTTCCATGGTGCCTTCTGAGAAAAAACACTGTCACAACTGAAAACAATTTGGGGGGACAAGACCATCTTCTAACCGGCCACAGTTCCGGAATCAGGCACAACATCAAACTCTCTGCTTCCCTCTCTATATCAAAATGGATCATTCCTCCCCTTCATCAGTCTGTGACTTGGCTCAGTTTGTCTGTCTCCTTCGCATTCTAAGCATGCGCCACACACCCACTGAGATCACATTTTATTTACACGGCTGTGACTAGAGACTTTCTGATTATTATTTCCCTTCCGGCATTTGACAGTGGTAAACTCAGAGTCAGCAATAGTATTGACCCTCAGGAGTAATGTTGATGATCAGAGGGATCTTAGACTCCAAATTCATCGCTCCCTGAAAGAGACTGCACAGATTGATCGGGTGGTTAAGAAGGCAAATGACATGGTTGTCTTTATTAGTTGAAGCACTGAGTTCAAAAGTCGGGAAATTGTGTTGCGGCTGTTACGAGCCTGCGGTCGTACTGTGACTGTTTCTTTAAGAGCGTCGGCGTGAGGAGGCGGGACTATGACGTCAGTCACAGGCTGACAGCACTGACTGTGGACTGAACCATGAGAGAGAGAGAGAGAGAGAGAGAGAGAGAGAGAGAGAGAGAGAGAGAGAGAGAGAGAGAGAGAGAGAGAGAGAGAGAGAGAGAGAGAGAGAGAGAGAGAGAGAGAGAGAGAGAGAGAGAGAGAGAGAGAGAGAGAGAGAGAGAGAGATAGAGAGAGAGAGAGAGAGGGAGGGAGGGAGGGAGGGACTGGAAAAGCTGATCGCTTCAGTTAGTCGCAGCTGAGGCTTGGAACTCTCCTATGCCCACAAGAGCGGGTTGATCATCGGTACACGGAACCACAACGAATGTGTGTTTGGAATATCTTGTGGTAACCCCTGGAAGACGGTATTCCTGTGGGAGGTCACTTTCACTGATAACTCGTATCTGGACGGATTTAACGGAAAAGAACTTCGTTGGTGGTTATTTTTTAATAACGGCCTTTTCTCTACGTTTCACCCTGGATTACAAATATCTCTTTCCCATCATTTATTCCGTGGATTACTGAACTTTCCTACTTTACCATCTCAAGACTCTAAGCTTTGTTCCCTCAGGCTTGATAGACTGGGGGTTATATTTACACATATATACACTTTATTTCGTTAAGTTACTACATTATAAGTAGACACTGATAAAGAAAGTGGTTTTAACATCCAAACCCGACTCCAGTGTGAACTCTATCGCTGCTGGTTCGTTTCTAAAACGTTAACGTTCGTAACACAGTTCTATAAATCTAGTTAGACCACATCTGGAGTGTTTCATACAGTTCTGGTCGCCCCCATTCTCGGAAGGATGTCGGGGCTTTGCACAGGGCGCAGAAGAGGTTTACCAGGGCACTGCCTGGATTAGAGGGCATGAGCTATAACGAGAGGCTGGACAAACTTGTGTTGTTTTCTCCTAGCGGCGCAGGCTGGGGTGAGACTGGATGGACGTTTATAAGATTACGAGAGGAATAGATAGAGTGGACAGAGGATATATTTTTCCTGGGGGTTGAAATATCTAATACATTTAAGGTGAGAGGAGATGTGAGCGGCAAGTTTGCTTCTTTACACAGACTAATGAGTAGCTGGAGTGGGTAACTGGTGTCACTGCCTGCAGTGGGAATAAAGCGGTCACGTGATCCCATTTCCTGATCACGTTTTTCTGCAGATCTGCAGCATCTGCGGGTCACTGCTCTGCGTGTCCGTGTAGCTTCATCTTTCCCCGTTCAGACAAGGCAGTGAGATCCGGATCTGTCACGTCCTCTCGTTGTTTTTCAGCAATATTTTCAGCATGTTTCATTTCACTGTTTCTACCTGCTGAAGTGTAGCCGATGTTTCTGGGTGTCTGACCCATTTATGTGAGAATTTAGCTTTTTCTATTTCTCTGAGCTTCTCATAAATGTGTACAGTTCAGTTAAGCTTCACTCCACTACTTGCAAAGCAACAACCCAGTCAGTCAAATCGTTGCAAACAATTAAAATAGTTTATTACATCATTTTTCATTTTGTACTATATATATATCATTTAAATATGTAATATTTATATTCTTATTTTAAATCACAATTGTTAAAATCTATTGTTATGAATTAGGTTCTACTGCTGTCGCAGAGACAACGAATTTCATGACACATGCCGGTGCTATTAATCTTGATTCTGATATTGATATGGGAGACCCACCACCGGTCTCCTGATCCCAGTTACCGCAGATCGTAATGTGAGATTGAAGCCTTTTCCATTTATTTGCTTTCCACAGAAATGACAACAGTTCAGTTTCCTTCTGTGGTTCCAGAGCAGAAGCTCAGTCTGTCTAATATCTCCACACAATTAAAATGTGTAATTTGTTTATTCTCATCACGTACTGAGATACAGTGAATATCTTGCCTGACAGACCATCCACATAGATCGATACATTACAACAGTACATTGAGTTGATATACGGCAAAAAAATAACTGTAACAAAGCATTATGGCTGCAGAGAAAGTGCAGTGCAGATAGATATATGGTGCAGGGTCACGTCGAGTTACATTGTGAGGTCGAGTACATTTTGTCGTTCATTTGGCTTGTATCTGTAGACAGGAAGCCGTCCTTGAGCTTGTCATTACTAATAACTGCGGGCCTTCCTTTTTTTCTCACTTTCTCGTGGCACCAGACAGGGATGTCCATTAAGCCCTTTATTATTTAATCCTGTATTGGAGCCTTTAGCTATAACACTACGTGAAGCTAAAAATATTTTTGGTATCTCTATGAATGGAACTATACATAAGATTTCCCTTTATGCAGATGATCTTTTGGTTTCTATTTCAAATCTTGAGGAATCAATTCCTAATCTTTTGGAAGCACAAAGATTTTGGTGAATTTTCAGGATATAAACTTAACTTGAATAAAAGTGAATTGTTTCCATTAACTGTCCATGTTAGTATATATAATGATATTCCTTTTAGAATTGTTAATACATTTAGATATGCAGGTATTGTAATTACTAAAAAATATAAAGAACTCTATAAAGCGAATGTAGTTCCTTTAATCGACTCCATGAAACAACTATTTTCTAGATGTAATCCACTTACTCTTTCTTTAATAGCTCGTATTCATGCTGTGAAAATGATGATTGTACATTTTTTATATATTTTCTAAAAAATACCTTTTTCTTTCTTCTTACAATATTTTTATTCAGAAAAAAAAGATGTACAGTGTGCAACACATAGATACATCTCAACATAACTTATGTACATTCATATATTGTAATAAACTTGATCAAAATGTTATAGCATAACACATAAAGGTATAGCACTCTGTAATCAAAAATTTAAAGATAAGTCATACATCATAAAAGAATTTTTTTATATATAAAAAAATCAACCCCCTAACAACTACCGAAGGAAAAAAAGTTGACGGATGACAATGGATAATTATAAAAAAGAAAAAAATTCACTTAAGAAGAGAAGATAAAAATATACATAAATTTCTGTGCACTGTTAAACTTTATAAATTGGAAAAGTAATTTAGGAAAGGTCCCCAGATATCATAAAAAGATTGTTTCGAATTTAAGACTAAGCAGCGGATCTTTTCTAAATTTAAATACCACATAATATCACGTAGCCATTGAAGATGTGTAGGAGGGGTAGACTCCTTCCATTTAAGCAAGATTGCTCTCCTTGCTAAAGGAGAGGGAAAAACTAAAACCTGTACGTTAGGAATATTTAAAGTTATATCTTCATTTGCAATAATACCAAACAAGGCAGTAAGGGTCAAGGCAGTAATTGGTCACTTGACCAATTGTTAAATAAATTTGCACTCCCAAAATCACATTTTTACAGATATCTTCAAATTAGAGATGTGGTTCTATTACCGGTATCTAGAACTTGTTGATTGATTCTAGAAAAAACTTCTTTGATAAAATAAAAAAAGCTTGGGTGGATTACCTAAATTGTCAGATTTCTGATGATAGATGGAATAAAACTCTTAAACGGGTTAATAAATCATCTTTCTGTGCTCGTCGTTCTCTTCTACAATTTAAAGTGGTTCATAGAGCTTACATTTCTAAACAGAAGCTCTCCAGTTTTTACCCGAATGTTTCTCCACTTTGTAATAAATGCATCTCTGCTGATGCCTCTTATTTTCATTCATATCTTTTGGTTTTGCCCTACAATTGAAAAGATTTGGCGGGAAGTATTCCATACTTTTTCACAGCTTTTTAGGGTCCAATTTGATCCAAATCCCCTTACTGCCTTGTTTGGTATACCTATCATTTTAACTAAAAAAAAAATTCGATCAAATTGACTCTCTTATTTCTTCCTTTATTTGGAACAATAAGAGAACAAGAATTAATAAGTAACATTTACAAAAATCTAAAAAAAGATGGTGGACTTGCACTTCCTAATTTAAGAAGTCAAACTGTATTATTGGGCTGTGAATATTAGACAACCATGTTTTCGTTTATATTGTCTTGATAAGAACCAAAAACCATTATGGGTTGATTTGGAATTAAAAGCTGTTAAACAATTTCATTTAACTTCAATATTAGGAGCTCCATTACTTCTACAGCTCTCTAAAATTCCAAATTTAAATTATTACCTGGTTATTAAACAATCCCTACGGATTTGGGTTTAGTTTCGTTTTTTCAAAAAAAACAACAAATTAAGTTGTCTTGTTTTTATATCGAAACTTTTCATTTATACCTTCAAAAACTGACCACATTTTGTCTCCTACGGAAAAATGAAGGGATCATTTGTGGAGTTAAATAACAAATTTTCTCTCGCTCATTCACATTTTTTGCAATATGTTCAGATGGAACATTTTTTACAACAATGCTTACCCAAGATTCCATATTTACAAGAATCTGATTTCTTAGATACCATTTTGAAATTGAATCCCTTAGTGAAAGGTTCCATTAGCAGAATGTATAATTTATTTTTGTTACAAAAAGAGAACCTATCACTAAAGATTAAACAAGATTGGGAGAGAGAACTTACTATGACCTCTGTTAATGAAGATTGGCTTCGAGTTTTCAAAAACGGAATTTCTTCTTCCATATGTGCCAACCATTGTTTAATTCGATTTAAAATTTTTCATCTTTATTATCTAACAAAGGAGAGACTATCTAAAATATTTCCTCGTATAGACATATACTGTGATATATATAAAACTGAAGTAGCTAATTTGTCACGTATGTTCTGGTCATGTTCATCATTAAAATCGTTTTGGAAATCTTTATTTTCAACAAGTTCTAAAGCTCTGAAAATTAATTTACAACCTAATAGGTTGACTGGTCGATTTGGAATAGCTCCGCATCATATTCAGGGTATTTCATCTTCAGATCAACATGTAATTTCATTTGTTACACTACTGACAAGAAGGGCTATTTTATTAAAATACAAACATATTTCTTCCCCTACATTAATTGAATGGTTTTCTCAAGGAATGTTACGTCTTAGTTTGAAAAAAATGAGAAGTAGAACTTTTGATCCTCGATTGGACTTTGAGAGAAGATGGGGTTCTTTGCCAAATATTATCATTTAATTTTAACTATGCTATATGCTTTCCTTCCAATTTTATTTTTTTATAAATATGAACTGGGTTGATGATTCTATTTTCATATTTAGATGATGGTTAAACGTATTGCTCCGGGGGGTTGATTCCTAATGGGTTTTTCCCCTTTTTTGTTGTTAGTGGGTTCCCCCCTAGTTAGATGGGGTTCCTTTTTTCCTTCTTTTTCCTATATATATTTTCCATTTTTATATTTTACATTTTTATATTTTACAATTAGTTTTTTTCAGCTTTATTAGTTTTATAAATATTAATCTATAGAAGTTTTGTATCATTCTATAGCTGTAGAAGATTATGTACTAGTAAAAATGATTCTAAAAATGAAAAATGATAATGACAAAACAACAATGTAACAAAGCATTATGGCTGCAGAGAAAATGCAGTGCGGATAGACATATGGTGCAAGGTCACGTCGAGTTACATTTTGAGGCCGAGTCCATTTTATCATTCATTTGGCTTATAACCACAGACAGGAAGCCGTCCTTGAGCCGGGTGGTTCGCGCTTTAAGGCTTTTGTATCTCATCCCCGATGGGGGAGCGGCTTTGCAGCGAGAATGTCCAGGTTGTGAGGGTCTTTGAGTACATGGCCTGCTTTTCCGAGGCAGGGGAACTGTAGGAAGAGTCCATGGAGGGGAGGCTTGTTTCTCTGATGTTCTCTGCTCTCCAAAGTTCTCTGCAGTTCCTTGAAGTCATGGGCAGAGCAGTAGCCATACAAAGGCGTGAAGTATCGACAAGGAGCTCAGAGACCTCGGCCTTCACCCTGCCTTGTGTAGCTGGATCCTAGACTTCCTGTCAGATAGCTGGCAGGTTCTAAGAGTCGGCTCCCTCACCTCTGTCTCCCTGACCCTCAGCACACATACACCACAGGGTTATATTCTTGTCCCCGACTTTACTCTCTGTGCACCCATGACTTGTGTCGCCACCCACAGCTCCAATCTGCTAATTACATTTGCTGACGACACTCTATTGATCGGCCTAATCTCACATAATAACGAGGCAGCCGACAGAGAAGAAGTCATCACCCCGACACAACGGTGTCAAGAAAACAACCTCTCCCTCATTGTGACAAAAACAAAGGAGCTGGTTGTGGATTACAGCAGGAATGGAGACAGTGAGCACATTCAACATTTCCAAGTCTGTTATTGACACAAAATGCACATATTAATATTTGTCATGACACAATGTATTTTATATATCGTTAATGATTTAAAACATATTTACAGATTGTTACTGACAGAGAATCGTATAATTTGTGTTCCGCGTGTTATCTGAATGTACTTGCCTGTGATGCTGCCTTAAGTCAGTGTTTCTCTGTCCCTGTACCTTCCCGTACTTGTGCACTTGGCAAAAAATTCAACAGGACCTGAGAAATCAGATTTGATTAGTGATGATCATCTTGGCAGCTCGGTAGGTCGAATGTATGAGACAGTACACTGTTAAATGCAAAACCCTGAACAGTGTCGACGATCAGAGGGATCTCAGACTCCAAGGAGGCGGGACTATGACGTCAGTCACAGGCTGACAGCTCTGACTGTGGACTGAACCATAAGAGAGAGAGAGAGAGAGAGCGATCTGAAGACAGGCAGTCGGCCAGTCGAGAGAGAGAGAGACTGGAAAAGCTGATCGCTTCAGTTAGTCGCAGCCGAGGCTTGGAACTCTCCTATGCCCACAAGAGTGGGTTGATCATCGGTACACGGAAACACAACGAGCGTCTGTGGCTGTCACTTCGTATATTCCATAGGAGTGGGTTTTGGAATAATTTGTGTTATCCCTTGCCTGGCTATGTTGTGTGGTAACCCCTGGAAAACGACATTCCTGTGACAGGTCACTTTCGCTGATAACTCGTACGTGGACTGATTCAGCGGATAAGAACTTCGTCGACGGTTCCTGGATCCCCAGCGGAACTGGTAATCAGAGAGACCGGAGATGATCCTCATGCGGTTACATTCGGTAGTGATTTGCATGAGTGGTCACATGGGGATTGGCCGTCTGGGGGAAATTTTAATTTGATACTAATCCAGTTCTGGGAGGACGCCACCCGAAATGGGGACGGCGACCCAAATTGGGATGCTGATTACATGTTGAGACGATTTGGCCGAATGGAAGCTGTCTGAATATTCCACGCTGATTCAGTATGTCGACGAAATACTGATAGCTTCTGCTACAGGGCCACAATGTCTGACAGATTCTTTAACACCCCTTGAACTTTTGGCGAGAAGAGGGCACAGGGTGGCTGTGGAGAAAATGCAGTTTTGCCAAAAGACTGTCCAATACCTTGGATTCCTGCTCAGTGAAGTTTGGCGAAGTTTGGGAAGGGATCGAATAAAAGCAATAAAGAAGACCCGGTCCCCAAAACAAAAAAAAAAAATGACGATCCTTGTTTCCTGGGCATAGTAGGGCGCTGTCGACAGTGGATTCCCGAATACCGGGAGAGGGATGCAGTAGTGCGTTCTGCTGCATTGAATGATCTTTATTGTCATTATACATAGGTGCAATGAAACTCTGTTTGGCTTCCTCTCCGGCAAACAAAGCGGTAGATAAAAACAAGACAGTATTATAAAAACAGTATTAAACGGTTAAGTAGCAGAAAATAAGTTGCAGCAGCAGCAGAATGTCACAGTAATGCACAAAGTGCCGTTAGTGCAAGTATTTGATTCCTTGTGCGTGCTCACAGTTTCAGTCATTGCTCTGTGGAACTGGCGTGACGGAGGCCACGGCTCTGGGGTAGAAGCTGTTTCTCAGTCTATTTGTGCTGGTTTTTACTGTCCTGAGCCTTTTGCTGGACGGCAGCAGGTCAAACAGGAAGTGGCCGGGGTGTGTGGTGTCTCCGGTTATGCTGATTGCTTTCCTCCTGAGTCCGCTGGAATAGACGGTGTCCAGTCCTGGGAGCTCCATCCTGACAATTCGCTGGACCGCCTTCACCACGTGATGCAGGTTTTGTCGCTCAGCGGCTGTACAGCTGGCATGCCGCACTGTGGCGCTGTTGGTCAGGAAGGTTTCATTTGTGCTTCTGTCGAAGTTAAGCATTTATCTGTTGATATATTATATCGAAGTTCTTTTTCCCATTCTTGTTTAATTCTATCTGATATTTCTGGTTGTATCTTCATAATCATATTATAAATAAAAGCTACTAATCCCTTCTGACAAGGATTTAAGGTAAAAATCAAATCTGAGAAATCCATTGAAGTTGAATTGGGAAAAGATGGTAGAACTTTATGTAAGAAATTTCTGATTTGTAGATATCTGAAAAAATTAGATTTAGGTAATTTAAATTTGTTGGAAAGTTGGTCAAAAGACATCAAAGTACCTTCAAAAAAAAAAAGATCACGAAAACATTTTATACCTTTCCTTTTCCATATGCTAAAAGCTTGATCTGTCAAGGAAGGTTGGGAAGAATGGGAAAAAGAACTTCGATATAATATATCAACAGATAAATGGGAAAAAATTTTACAAATGGTTAATTCCTCTTCTATATGTGTTGAACATGCTTTAATACAATTTAAAATTGTACATAGAGCTTATATGTCTAAAGATAAGCTTGCTCGATTCTATTCTCATATTAACCCTCAATGTGACAGATGTCATTCAGAAGTGGCTTCATTGACCCACATGTTTTGGTCATGTCCCACTTTACATAACTATTGGAAGGACATATTTGTTACCATTTCCTCAATTTGGAATATCGATTTACAACCTCATTTTATTACTGCAATTTTTGGTATAACAAATGAGGATGGTAATCAGTTTTCCCCTTCAATCAGACGAATGATTGCTTTTGTAACATTAATGGCCAGAAGGTCCATATTACAAAACTGGAAAGAAGTAAATTCTCCCACCACGTCTCAGTGGTTTTCCCAAACTATTTCATATCTAAGTTTGGAAAAAATTAGAAGCACTATTTTTGACTCATCAATCAAATTTGAAGAAACTTGGGGACCGTTTATTCGACATTTTCAATATGAATTAATCTGGCCTTTTCCAGACCTTCTTTCTGCTTATTCTTGTTCAGGTATGGAGTTCCGGAGTTTTTTTGACACTATCATATACTTATAAACTTTTATTATTGCCTATGTTAGTTTAGTTTAGTGTTTTTTTCTCAATATATATTTTCTTTTAATATTTTCAATTTTTTTTCTCTTTTGACGATTATTTTTGTTTTTTTATCATATATAGTTATATAGACTTGATTGATTAATGTACTTTTTCCTGTTGATGTTTAATAGGATATTATTATCTTATTACCAATGCAATTTCAAGTCTATTGTATTCATAACCTATTCATTATTATGTTATGTTTATCTATATATGAAACTCAATAAAAAGATTGAAAAAGAAGTTAAGCAATAACTTTTGTGGGGGCGGGGTACATTGAAAACGGTGACCCTCATCGTGGAATGGCCACCCGAAAGGGAGAAAGACTATCATGACCTTAATGTAATGGTAGAAAAATCTATTCCTTTTGCATTGGATCGCCCGTGTACTGTGATGGTACCTCTTGCTGTAATGCTGTTGAATTCAGCAGCTACTCAGCATTTTACCACGGCTAGAAGGACAGGTTATGAGCTGATTCTTCTCTCTCGATGCAACTGAACGTACAAAAGATCTCCGGCTATTAATCCAGCTACTTTTGTTATGTCACCATCTGCACAGCAGGATGGGGATGGCCAAGCCACTGGTACTCCCCCACCAGACCGGAGAAGCGACTCTATTGATAATCCTGATTTAATTCTTTTGCACCGCCCAAGAGATGATCTGTTCCTGGCAGGGTATGCTGTAGTAACTCCCCACGAGGTAACAGAAGCTTCCGCCTTGACAACAGGATCATCAGCGCAGGCGGCGGAACTCTCTGCCGTTACCCGAGCTCGCTTGCGTTTTGGCCGAAGGAAACGCTGCCGATGTTTATTCCGACTCACGTTATGCGTTTTGGAAGCACATGACTTTGGACAATTGTGGGAAAATAACGCATTCATCACCTCCTCGGGGAAAACGATTCAACACGCCTCCTTCGCACTGAACCCTTCAGAAGCTATACAGTTGCCACAGACTTTAGTGATAATTAAGTGCGAGGCGCACACCTCATCCCAGAATGAGGTCTCCAAGAGAAATGCAGACATGGCAGCTAAACAGGTGGCCCTTCAGGGACAACCTGCGGTACAGACCCCTCGGGTTGGATCGGGAGGGAAGGAGCTCCCTGTGTGTATCGACGTCCAGCAGTTGCAGGAAGCCCAAAATCTTGCCTCACTGGAAGAGAAATGTGCCTGGAGCCGATCTGCACGGTACCGGAATACCGGGCTGTGGCGTCACCCAGACGGGTGAGTATTGTGCCCGCATAGTTTATTTTTGCCCCCGGCTCGCCTGGCACATGGCCAGAGGAGGGATGCAGCATGTCATCACTTAACAGTGGCACGCCCCTGCAAATTGACCTGTACATATGCCTGCTGAAAGGAGGTTTAAATATATACTGCGAATAGTAGACGTGTTTTTCAGATGGGCGGAGGCCGATCCAACTAGGAGGAATGATGTAAGAACTGCGGTGAGCATATTGATGAAAAAAAATATATACCTAGGTTTGGAATTTCCCCAGGGATAAATAGCGACAGGGGAACCCATTTTACAAATAAATTAGTACAGGGACTGAAGAAAGCCTTGGGGTTCCAGAAGAAATTGCGTATCCCCTACCAGCCTCAGTCCTCGGGTACGGTGGATGCAGCAAACGGGGGAATAAAAGCGGCTTTGACAAAAGTTGTCAGACAAACGGTCTCGGATGGCCAGAGGCAGTGCTCTTAGTAACGTACACTCTGCAAAATCGGAAGAACAGAAATACAGGACATACCCCTCAAGAAATTTTGATGGGGTGGCCTATTACAACAGGACCTCCCATGACCCCAGAGATGGTAGCGCTAATATGATGTGATGAGAAGACACTGAAATACGCACAGGCCTTGTGTCAGGAGGCAGAGAAATTGTATGAGAGTGTCCGTCAAGCCCATGCACCTTTAACAGAAGGTAACATCCTGCGTTAAGCCGGCAGATAGAATATATGTGAGATCAATGATTAAAGATTTTTTATCTCCCGGGTGGAAAAGCCACCTCCTAGCGCTGCTGAAGGAAAAAAACCTGATTAAACACATACCAGCAGGTGCAAGTTGCACCACGACGAGGACGAAATAAAACACTGAACGAGTGACATCTTCCCCGGGAGAGAGAGGAACGGTGCTGAGAACCAAGAACCAAGTGCTAATGGGAGACTGGAACATAAATCTATTCTAACCAGCACCTCATGTTATATACATAGTGACTGATATGAACAAAATATATACTCAGCAGAGGACTAACGTGAATGAAGTAGGGGTAATTATCATAATGGGGGTGGGATTGATTGATTATCTAACAGCGTCGAAGGGCAAGTACAAAGAAAAAGGAAAGTGGAGAGGAAGTACTAGCCTGGGAAGGAGGGGTCTGTGCGTTAGTAGGGAAAGAATGTTGCACCTACATACCCGATGCTTCAGAAAATATGACCCACGTGTTAGAACATATGACCCAGCTGCGAGATGGAATGCACAGACTGAACTCTCAAGCACCTCCAGTAGGCTGGGATTTCTTTAAGTGGGTTAAATCAGTGTTAGGAGAAGGAATATTTTCCTGGCTACAGCCCCTCTTTTATGGCCTCATTGCCCTAGTAACGAAATCGTGGGAAATAATAGAGGGATAGTTTTCTGGCTGGGGAAGCTGGATAACGCATGGAACAATTATAGTGGCGATGATATGTGATTTAGGGTGTCGTGTATGTGAAGCATTGCGATTGTGCTGTTATCGATTAATGAAAAGAGCCTGGTCTGTCTCTGAAGGTGTCCCTATGGTACCTCAAATGATGAATGACACAGCCAGCAAGGAGCACTGGTGGGGTGAAGAGGTGTACCCAGGGAAGGAGAGTCTATTTCCCCATGGATATTAACCCCCTTATGAGAAGGAGGAGGAAATACCCCGGTAAGAAATGTTAATTTAGAAGATATGAATGGACAATAAACAGGACTGGTCAAAGAACACTGAGGCTGTCTACAAGAAGGGTCACAGCCGTCTCTACTTTCTGAGGAGACTGAGGTCCTTTAACATCTGCTGGACGATGCTGAAGATGTTCTACAAGTCTGTGGTGGCTAGTGCTATCATGTTTGCAGTTGTGTGCTGGGGCAGCCGTTTGAGGGTAGCAGACACCAACAGAATCAACAAACTCATTCGTAAGGCCAGTGAAGTTGTGGGGGTGGAACTGGACTCTCCGACGGTGGTGTCTGAAAAGAGGATGCTGTCCAAGTTGCATGCCACCATGGACAATGTGTTCCATCCACTCCATAATGTACTGGTTAGGTACAGGAGTATGTTCAGCCAGAGACTCATTCCACCGAGATGCAACATTGAGCTTCATAGGAAGTCATTCACGCCTGTGGCCATTAAACTTTACAACTCCTCCCTCGGAGTGTCAGACTCCCTGAGCCAATAGGCTGGTCCTGGACATTTCCACTTGTAATAATTTACCTATTATTATTTATTTATTTATAGCGAGATATATAACGGTGTGACTATAACGAAACCCAATTTCCCTCGGGATCAATAAAGTATGTCTGATTCTGATTAAAAAGGAGGGAACTGTGGAAGAAAATATCAAGGCCTTACATTGGAATGGGCATTGAGGGACTAATGATTTGTCTTAAAATGTGAATTCGAAGTCTGCATTTATTTATCTGTAACTAATGTACTCTGTGTGACTGAAATGTGCCTCGCAACCAAGAGGTAAAAATAAATGTATTTGCACTTCTTTGTTCTGAGAATGTTCATATGTCTGCGGTTGAGCCAGTTTGCCTGACATATTTTTTTGAGAACCAACGTTTAAGTAAAATGTCTAGCTGCTCAAGGACATATTTTTGCTATTTCGCTATTCGGTAGAATTGCGGGAGTTCCTCCTTCAGGTTTAACGGCTTCTTGTCACGTATGCTTGGGGTATAAATGTGAGTGTAATCTTCCGTTGGGCAGAGCCGCGGAGCTCCACTTTTAGGAGCCTGTTCTCTCCAGATATCATGTGCCAATAAAGATTTCTGAAGCAGATGCTTTCTGAGTCCGACTGATCCGTAGTACTTTTCTGCGACACTCTTGAATATTACTGGCTAGCGCACCTATGTATTCCATTTTTTTCCTTCTTAATTATTTTAGTTGCATTCTGCTGGT
Organism: Hypanus sabinus; assembly: GCF_030144855.1. Lineage (NCBI taxonomy): Eukaryota > Metazoa > Chordata > Chondrichthyes > Myliobatiformes > Dasyatidae > Hypanus > Hypanus sabinus. The sequence goes on along the minus strand of NW_026779524.1, from coordinate 28,241 downwards.
TTTTAAAAGCTTTTAAAAGCTCTTAAATTCCCAGTAATTTTTGCTCTATGCCTTCTCTTTGGCTTTTATGTTGTCTTTGGTTTCCCGAATCAGCCACGGTATTGTAAACTTACCTTTAGAATACAACTTCCTCTTTGTGATGTATATATCCTGTGCCTTCTGAATTGCTTCCAGAAATTCCAGTCATTGCTGTTCTGTTTTCATTCCTGCCCGTGTTCTTTCCAAATCAATTTTGACCAATTCCACTCTCATGCCTCTCCAATTCTCTTTCTTCCACATCTGAGTTTAGTTTCTCCTTCCCTCATGTCAGGGTGAATTTGATCATGTAAAGATCACTTGCCCCTAAGGGTTATTTAAACTTAAGTAACCTAATTAATTCCTGTTCATTACAACACCCAATCCAGAATAGCTGATCCCCAAGTGGGCTCAGCCATGAGCTGCTACAAAAAAACATCTTGTAGGCATTCTAGGAATTTCTCCTCTTGAGACCAACACCATCCTAATTTTCCTAATCACCTTCATGACAATCCCCCATGGCTGTTATAACGTCGCCCGTTTGGCACGCATTTTCTATCTCCCATTGTATTTTGTGGACCACATACTTACTACTAAATTCCCATCAGGGTTTTTTTTCATACATTTGCTGTTGCTTAATTCTACCCACAGATTTTACACCGCCCAACCCTATGCCACCTATTTCTAATGATCTTATTTGACATTTTACCAACTGAGCAGCACAAACCCACTACCAGCTTGTTCTTGGCTTGTTCTTTTAGGAAACATATAAATATCTGGGAAACAAGAGGACTTGCAAATGCTAGAAATCTAGAGATCTCCAAAGTTCCATTTTAACTTCATCATTCCATGGCCGTCACAATCCTCCGACCTAAACATCATCGAAAATCTGAGGATAGACCTCAAAAGAGCAATACATGCAAGACAGCCCAAGAATCTTAGAGAAGCAGACACCTTTTGCAAGGAAGAATGGGCAGAAATCCCCCAAACAAGAATTGAAAGTCTCTTAGCTGGCTACAAAAAGCGTTTTCAAGCTGTGATATTTGCCAAAGGAAGTGTTACTTGCCATGCAGGGTGCCAAAATTTTGCTTTAGGCCCTTTTCCTTTTTTGTTATTTTGAAACTGTAAAATATGGAAGTAAAGAAAAGTAATCTTGTTTAAAATATTTAAGAAATGTGTCATCGTTAACCTTATGCTTTTTGGAAATCAGGTCATCTTTTCCTCGCCTAGCTATTCACAGTAGCAGAAATATTGACCACTGGTGCCCAAACTTTTGCACGCCACTGTACATGAGAGGCCAACTCAGAATAATGAATCATCATTATGCAAGAAAACGTTAACCAGTGAAATGAGTATGACCCTCCATGGGACACATCCCAACAATCTGAGCAGACTCGATGGTGACAAGGAAGCATCGAGCACATGACTGAGAGTTGGAGTCCTCTTCCCAGAAACAGAGGGATTCCTTGCGGAAATACAGGACAAGGTGGGTAACAAAACGAAAACAAATTGAAACTTCATGAAATACAAACAAACAAGGCAGTAAGTGCAGAAAATGCCAAGAGAAACGAGACACAATCCAACACATTCCTTGGATCCTGCAGCAGTTTAACTCAATCTGATTACTTACGCAGGTACAATCAAGTGGCAAATATCGCTCACCAAAATCTTGCTTTAAATACAAACTGATGAATGACCACGGTAACTTCACTGAGGCACAATAAATTCAAGCCTGATTCAGTTAAGGACATAATCTCACAATTTACATGATAATCAATACATTATTTCCGATAGGGTAATCTCAAGTAACCATTTGGATATAATATTACAGGATAAACAAGCAGGAATAATTCCCTCAATAGGTATAACCATTCTCAACACACACATGTGCTTCCACCACAGGCATTGTTCGTGAGTCAGATAACCATATTATTTCGTCTGCCAATTAGCGTTAAAATGTTGCTACTCTGTCATTCGTTGCCACGCCCCACTGTTGATTCCTTTTTCCTCATCATACGTTCTTACCCCGTCCAGAGCCCCAAACTCTGCTCTGTGCAGACCCACCTCCGGTTTCTGACCCTGCTCCTTTGAACATCCAACGAGGCTTCCCATTCCAATTTAAGTCTTTCGAGGACAGTGGTGTTTCCAACAACCTTTTAGAAGCAGGGAAAATGAGTCATAATGTGGAAATAAGTTGTGATTAAGGAGGTTAACGAACAATGTCATTCTTCATCAGCCCAGAGATTAGAACTGCAGTCATCTCGACTTCTTCAGTCTGCAAAGAATTCAAGGGAAACCTCTTCACCGAGAGAGTGGTGACTGTTTGGAACCCATCATTACAGGGAGAGTGAGAGATGAACAAAAGGGCAAGATTTAAATGGACTGATGTAGAACAGATTCACTGGCCGGGTTCAGCAGGCCTGAGGACAATAGTTGTGTTGTAAATTCACTAAGCACCAAACACAGAGTTTAAAATAGAACTGGTTTATTTGTTCGAGATCCAGAATATTAAACTCCAGTTCCTGACTGAGAGTTAGGACACCTCTTCCCAGAAGCAGAGGGGTTCCTTGCGGAAATACAGGACGAGGTGGGTAACAAAGGGAAAACAAATCGAAACTTCATGAAATACAAACAAACAAAGCAGTAAGTGCAGAAAAGGCAAAGAGAAACCAGACACAATCCAACACGTTCCAGGATCCTGCAGCAGTTTAACTCAATCGGATTGCTTAAAAAGGTACAATCCAGTGGCAAATATCATTCACCAAAATCTTGCTTTAAACTACAAACTCATGAATGCCCTCCATCACTTCATAAAGGCACCATAAATTCAAGCCCAATACATTTTTAGTCAAAAAGTACAATTTATATGATAATGAATATATTATTATTTCAGATAGGACAATCCATAATAAACATCTGGATATAATATTTCAGGATTACCAAGCAGGAACAACTCCCTCAATAGATATAACAATTCCCAAAACACACGTGTTCCTCGACCAGTGGAGCACCTTACAAGAGACATTGTTTTTGTCACCAGTTAGACAAATAAATGACTTTTTCTGTCAATCAGCTTCCATATGTTGCTACTCTGTCATTCATTGCCACACCTCGTTGCTGATTCCCTTCTCCTCATCATACGTTCTGACCCCGACCATCATCCAGAGCCCCAAACTCTGCCCTGAGCGGACCTGCCTCTGGTTTCTGACCCAGCTTCATTGGACATCCAACAAATGGTTTTCCATTCTGCTTTCTGTCTTTAGAGTACAGTAGAGTTTTCAACAACCCTTCAGAAGCATGGAAAATGACCCATAATGGTGAAATGAGCCCTAAATAAGGAGGTTAACTCCCAAAGTCTTTCTTCCTCAGCCCAGAGATTGGAGGGGCAAAGAACATCTCAGACAGAACTGCAGTCAACTCCACTTCAGTCTGCAGGAAATTCAAGGGAAACCTCTTCACCCACAGAGTGGTGACTGTTTGGAACCCATCCCACAGGGAGAGCAAGAGGTGATCAACAAGGGAGGATATAAAAGGACTGCCATGGAAGAGAATCACTTGCAGGGTTCAGCAGGCCTGAGTTGACTCTCTATTGTACACTAGTTGTGTTATAAGTTCACTAAGTTCTGGAGACAGAGTTTAAAAGAGAACTGGTTTATTTATCACAGATCCAGAATACAGTATTAAACTCCAGTCACATTAGTGGTGAATATGCAGCCGAAGAAACTCCTCCAATGCCCAGTGACCAGAGTGCAGAACTGGGTGTGGTGAACAGCAGCAATAATTGCAGAGTTCAGTACCGATAGTCACTCTCAAAATAGCATTCAGCAACGGTGATGGACAAATATCCAGCATGCAGTTTCCTGAAACTGTCTCCCCAGTGTGAACTCAGCAGTGTGTCACAAGTGTAACACTGCTAATGTAATGGCTTCTCAGTAATGTTTCACTGCTGAGGTAATGGTTTCACTGTAGCAGCAATGTTTTGCTTATGACTGGGGAGGACAGGTTTTTGGAGTGTGGGGCTGTCCAATGACAAAACATGTGTGTCTGGAAGAGAGTTTTTCGTGGTCTTTTGCTGGGGAGTGATGAGAAGATGCGAATGAAGAGAGCATGCCCTTTTTCTTTTATTATTGTTTTCTTTACTAACACTATGGTCAAAGTTGGAATTATAAAGCTCAATTGTTTGATCACATATTGTGTACTGTTTATGTCAGAGTACTAAAATGTAACAGGGGACATATCACGCAGTATTCACCCAGCGAGATTTATTAAGTTTGGCCAGGCACGGCCTCTACCCAGTGTGAACTCGCTGGTGTCTCTGTAGATGAGATGACTGAGTGAATCCTTTCCCACAGTCTGAGCAGGTGAATGGCCTCTCCCCAGTGTGAACTCGCTGATGTCTCTGTAGATGAGATGACTGAGTGAATCCTTTCCCACAGTCTGAGCAGGTGAATGGCCTCTCCCCAGTGTGAATTTGCTGATGTACCTTCACTTGAGATGGAAAAGTGAATCCTTTCCCACAGTCTGAGCAGGTGAATGGACTCTCCCCAGTGTGAACTGACTGGTGTGTTTGTAGGTGGAATGACTGTATGAATCCTTTCCCACAGTCTGAACAGGTGAATGGCCTTTCCCCAGTATGAAGTCGCTGATGTACCTTCAGATGAGATGACGATTTGAATCCCTTCCCACAGTCTGAGCAGGTGAATGGCCTCTCCCCAGTGTGAACTGACCTATGTACTTGTAGATGTGATGACTGAGTGAATCCTTTCCCACACTCTGTGCAGGTGAATGGCCTCTCCCCAGTGTGACCTCGTTGATGTACTTTCAGTTTAGATGGGCAAGTGAATCCCTTCCCACAGTCTGAGCAGGTGAACGGCTGCTCCCCAGTGTGAACTAACTGGTGTACCAGTAGGTGGGATGACTGAATGAATCCCTTCCCACACTCTGAGCATGTGAACGGCCTCTCCCCATTGTGAACTCTCTGATGTTCCTTCAGTTTAGATGACCGAGTGAATCCCTTCCCACAGTCTGAGCAGGTGAATGGCCTGTCTCCAGTGTGAACTCTCTGATGTTCCTTCAGTTTAGATGTCCGAGTGAATCCTTTCCCACAGTCTAAGCAGGTGAATGGCCACTCCCCAGTGTGAACTGACTGGTGCGCCAGCAGGTCGGGTGACCGAGTGAATCCCTTCCCACAGTCTGAGCAGGTGAATGGCCTCTCTCCAGTGTGAAGTCGCTTATGTCTCTGTAAGGTGGATGAATGACTGAATCTTTTCCCACAGTCTGAGCAGGTGAATGGCCTCTCCCCACTGTGAACTGACTGGTGTGCCAGCAGGTCGGATGACCTAGTGAATCCCTTCCCACAGTCTGAGCAGGTGAACGGCCACTCCCCAGTGTGAACTGACTGGTGTGTGAGTAGGTCCGATGACCGAGTGAATCCCTTACCACAGTCTGAGCAGGTGAATGGCCTCTCCCCAGTGTGAACTCGCTGGTGAACATTCAGTTTAGATGAGCAAGTGAATCCCTTACGACAGTCCCAACAGGTGAACGGCCTCTCCCCAGTGTGAACTCGCTGGTGATCCATTAGGTCAGATGACTGAGTGAATCCCTTCCCACAGACTGAACAGGTGAATGGCCTCTCCCCAGTGTAAACTCGCTGGTGAGCCATTAGAACAGATGACTAAGTGAATCCTTTCCCACAAATTCAGCAGGTGACCAGCCTCTGCCCAGTGTGAACTGACTGGTATGTCCACAGGTGGGAAGACCGTCTGAAACCCTTTTCACATACAGAACAGGTGAATGGCCTTGTCCCAGTGTGAACTCGCTGATGTACCTTCAGTTGAGATGACCGAGTGAATCCCTCCACACTGTCTGAGCAGGTGAACGGCCTTTCCCCTGTGTAAAATGATAGGAAGGCCAATCGGTCAGATGATCCAGTGAATCACTCCCCACAGTCTGAACAGGAAGGATGACAGAGTGAATCCCTTGTTCCACTTCTTAAATATCTGGACAGAGACAGCAAAACTGGCTGTTGTGTTCAAGATTCCCATAGACAACTTCCTTGTCACTTTTAACCTGTAAAAAAATTAACAAAGTCCATAAATGAGTGTAGGATAACATTTCAGATGAGATTACTTGAGTTGTCAAGGTGTGATCTGGCATCACACTGTTACAGTAAAGTTCAACCCAAGCTGGATCGTGAAATCATCTTCTAAATGGGCACAGTGCTGGCATCTGGAATGACTCTCTAATGCTCATCCTGTCTCTATAAGAATGGGGCATTTCTCCAATCTCCAATCTGTTAACTGGCTCAGTTTGACTATCTCCATTGGTATGATTCCCTGTTCCCACAGTAACTGAAGCACTCTCACACAAATAGCCGGCAGTGCACTCCACGCACCCACCACTCTCTGTGTAAAACACTTACCCCGACATCCCCTCGGTTCCTATTTCCAACCACCTTAAATCTATGCCCCCTCATGCTAGTCATTTCAGCCCTGGGAAAAAAACCTCTAGCGATCCACACGCTGAATGCCCCTCATCATCTTATACACCTGAAAAAGGCTTGAAACATAAACAAGGAAATTAAACACTGCCTTGAGGATTTGTTAGAAGGGTTCAAAATTATGAGGGTATAGATAGGGTAAATGCAAGGAGCTTTTTCCACTGAGTCTGGGTGGGATGATAAGAAGAGGTCATGAGTAAGTGGAGAAGGTGAATATTTAACAGGGACATGTGGAAAAGCTCTTTACTGAAATGGTTGTGAGAGTGTGGAATGAGATCACAGCACAAGTGGTGAATATGAGCTCGATTTCACCATTTAACAGAAGTTTGGATGGGAGCCTGGATGGTAGGGGTATGGAGGGCAATAGTCCCGTTGCAGGTAGTTGCATTAGACAGCTTAAGTGTTTTTAATGGCATTGACTAGATGGGCCAAATAGCCTGTTTCTGTACGGAACTCCTCCATGTTTCTGTGACAGAGAAGCTGTTGAAGCTTGTTTGGAAGGGAAAAGGTAGGAGTGACAACGTAGCAGCAATGGCTGGAGTTTCTGGAGCAATTTGAGAGATGAATGGTAGACACATCCCAAAGAAGTGGAAGCATTGGAACGGCAGGAGAACACAACCGTGGCCATAAAATCAATAGAGAGAGAAAATCATAGAGGAAATTATTGGGAAGCTTTTAAAAGCCAGCAGAAGATGACTGAAAAAAAAGTTGGATGAGCTCAGGGCATGGCATTATGATATTCTAGTCATTAATGACTCTTGGTAGCACCCAAAAGCCTGAGCCATTTAGAGGAACAAGATTTCAGCGGCCTCAGTATCTCTTGAAAACCATGGTTACCTGCACCAGTTAACATTCAACTTTTATTTTGGCAGGCACATGCAAACTCTGCACCCTCAAATGTTCACTTGTGAACAACTCCATTGCCAGGAAACAGCCAGTCCCAAACCACACTTGTCAGATCCTTTCTGATACCATCAAAATTGAACTTACTTCAGTTTAGAATATCAACCCATGGTCCAGACCTCTCTTTTTCCATATTTACTTGGAACCTTATGTCATTACAAAGTGTTCCCATACACTAATTTCTGTAACTTACGCTGGATCATTTCCTAAAAGTTTATTGCACACTTCTATGTTGGGAATTTTACATACTGATTAAGGGCACATTTGATAAACTCTACCCCATCTAGTTCTTTTACATATGGGAGTCCCACTCAATATATGAAAAGTTAAAATCACTTCCTCTATCAAACTTTGTTTCTTGGCATTGACGGCAATCTCTGCAAAGTTCGTTCCTCTAAATCTCTGAGTGTTGGGTGCAACCAAGTCCCAATAATGGCTACAATATCACAATTCCCTGTCCTGAGCTCATCGGGCTTTCCTACGATGCTTTGTGCATTGTGATATACACAGCTCAGCACAGTCATTGCACCATGCTCAACCTTTCGTCTGCTGACTCTATCTGAGGTCTGAGCAACGTCTGTCTGGGTGTCAAGAAAGCAGCCAGTGCTGCACTCTCACACAAACTATGCAGCAGGCCTGTAGCAGGTTATGAAGGATTTTCTCACTAGAGCTCAAAGTCACAAAAACAATGGAACTGGTTGTGAACTACAGAAGGAATAGAGATAGGCTAACCCCTATTGGTATCAATGGATCTGGGGTTGAGAGAGTGAACAGCTTTAAGTTCCTCGGCATTAACATCACCGAGGATCTCATGTGGTCTGTACATATCGGCTGTGTGGTACGTGTCCGTAAACCTCTTTCACCTCAGATGGTTGAAGAAGTTTGGTATGGGTCCAAAATCCTAAGAACTTTCTACAGGGGCACAATTAAGAGCGTCCTGACTGGCTGCATTGCTGCCTGGTATGGGTACTGTACTTCCCTCAATTGCAGGACTCTGCAGAGAGTGGTGTGGACAGCCCGGTACATCTGCAGTTGTGAACTTCCCATGATTCAGGACATTTACAAAGGCAGGTGCGTAAAAAGTCCTGAAGGATCATTGTGGACCTGAGTCACCCCAACCACAAACTGTTCCAGCTTCTACCAACCGGGAAACGGTTCGGCAGCGTACAAGCCAGGACCAGCAGGCCCCTGGACCACTCCTTTCACCAGGCCAACAATTTAATTTATGCTGATACAATTGTGTTACTGTTATAATGACTGTCCTACGGACAAACATTACACATCTAGATGGAGAAGTAACATAAACTTTTCTACTCCTCATGTATATGAATGATATAAGTCAATTCATTTCACCCACTTCACTATCTGTTCTGGCATTCTGACTCCAATTCCCCCTGCAAATTTGGTTTCACCACACACGCTCTCCACCACACAGTAGCAACAGCAAGCCTTACCACTAGGATATTAGATCTTGCCTAGTTTTAATTCCCAAACTAACAAAACCCCTATCAACCATTTGACTTTTCTCTGCCTGGTAATCCCCCCTACAGTTTAGAAAGTTGTCTACCTGTTGTTGTATGAGATGACCCCAAGAGTACTCTGTGATGGCTATTTAACCCCATTCCCCTTCCTGACTCTCACCCGTTTAATGTGTCCTGCACCTTGGGTGTAACTCACCTCTCTTGATGTCATAATTATCAACCCCTCTGACTCCCAGATGATCCAGAATTCATCCGTTTCCAGCTTCAGCTCCTTAAAGCTCAGGGTTACAAGCTGCAGCTGGATGCACGTCTTGTAGGTGAGGGTATCAGGGACACTGGAGGTCTCCCCACCTTCCCACCAATGTCCCGTCTAATTTGTAATGACCGGTGTGCCGAAACACCTTGTGCTGTGCAATTTTTACACACTGACAACAAGACGAGCATACTGAATTTTACACAGGGAGTTATTTATTTTCACAACTAGCAAATCACCGTTGATAGAACCTTTGATCTCCTCTGGGTTTGATCGAGTTATCTGCACTCTCACACAAACTATGTAGCAGGCCTGTTGTGGGTTATGAAGGATTTTCTCACTAGAGCTTTTGCACACCGTCCAGATGTGATTTGCTTGCTAAATGATACTTTAAAATGTCAGATTTCCAAATATCACTCCACTTCTTCCCACTTGTCAATTCTCCAACAACTTTTGCATCGCCACAATACACACAGGTAACACCAGTTTCTGTATTGTATATACATATTTCCCCTGAACCCTCCCCCAAGTGAGAGATGGTGTTGAACTCAATGTGGCAATGCCAGTGAACATAAAGGGAAGGGCAGTAGTCTTTCTGTCTCACTGGAGTCTGGCACATTTGTGATGTGAAAGCTGCTTGTTGCCCAGGACAAAGGTGTTTGATATCATTACGTACCCAGGGAGAATGGGACAAAACATGTCCTCACCGGTAGAAAAGTGCAGAACGAGAGGAGGTAGAAGAAGCAACACACACAAAATGCTGGAGGAACTCAGCAGGCCAGGCAGCATCTACGGAAAAGAGTACTAATGCTGAGTTCCTCCGGCATTTTGTGCGTGTTGCTTGGATTTCAAACATCTGCAGATTTTCACTTGTTTACGATTGGAGAAAGAACAAAGGTGATTTTCTCAACTGGTGATGCAAAAGATTTTGTTCCCTTTCTCCGAGTTCCTAATCCTTGCATTTAGATAGCTGGAGCTCAGCTCTGTCTGAGAGATCCATCGGTTCCCATTCCCTCATCAGCCGGAAGCTCCCCGGGGCCCGTGTACGGATCGTGGGGCTGAGAGAGAGGGAGGAGAGCAGGCGAGTCCCAGGATTGCGGACTACGACATCCGGAGTTCACAGCAAATGTCCCTCAGTGGGTATTTAAGATATCAACCCGGAAAATCAATCCTACCTTTACCGATCCTCCGGAGCGCCTTTGTGTACAGCGCGCATGCGTGCTATTTGGTGACGTAATCGACCTTGATGCCTGCGCATATGATCGTTGCTTCAGAAGCAGCGAAATTTTAAACCGAGGGGTTCATGGGTAAGCAAGGTGCCATTAAACATTCCTGCTAGCACCGGTTTCATGTCCACACCGCAGGGTTTTTTCTGTGTAGAAAACTCAGTAGCTGTTTTAAAGTAGAAAGCAGCTCCCAAAAACAATGTACTCAATATCAACAGGCATTCCATTTAACTAAAGCCTCTCGGACAACCCTCTTTCAAAGGCAGATATAAAACACAAGAGATTCTGCAGTTGCTAGAAATACACACACACACACACACACACACACGATGCTGGAGGAACTGTGCAGTTCAGCTAGCAACTAAGCAGAGGAGTACACAGTCTAGGCATGCTGAAGGGGCTCAGCCTAAACGTTGTGCATTTATTCCTCTCCACAATTGCTTCCTGATCTGTTGATTTCCAGTATTTTGCAGAAATTAACCACCTTTTTTTTCTCACCTTTTTTTAAATGTGTCTGATCTTTCATTTGTAGCCACATCCTGCAGCTTCGTTTGTCTTCTTCCTCCTCCTTGTAAACTCCAGGCCTCATCTCTTTCTGGAGCCCCAAATCCCTGACTGGCAACTTGGTTTCTGACTCTGCTCCATTCACTCGCTAGTCTGCTGTCAGGCTTCAGAGGTTCATTGTAACAACCCAGCAGTTCGAAGCGAAGTCTCTGACTCTGCTCCATTCACTCGCTAGTCTGCCGTCAGACTTCAGAGGTTCATTGGAACAACCCAGCAGTTCGAAGCGAAGTCTCTGACTCTGCTCCATTCACTCGCTAGTCTGCCGTCAGACTTCAGAGGTTCATTGGAACAACCCAGCAGTTCGAAGCGAAGTCTCTGACTCTGCTCCATTCACTCGCTAGTCTGCCGTCAGACTTCAGAGGTTCATTGTAACAACCCAGCAGTTCGAAGCGAAGTCTCTGACTCTGCTCCATTCACTCGCTAGTCTGCTGTCAGGCTTCAGAGGTTCATTGTAACAACCCAGCAGTTCGAAGCGAAGTCTCTGACTCTGCTCCATTCACTCGCTAGTCTGCTGTCAGGCTTCAGAGGTTCATTGTAACAACCCAGCAGTTCGAAGCGAAGTCTCTGACTCTGCTCCATTCACTCGCTAGTCTGCCGTCAGACTTCAGAGGTTCATTGTAACAACCCAGCAGTTCGAAGCGAAGTCTCTGACTCTGCTCCATTCACTCATTAGTCTGCTGTCAGGCTTCAGAGGTTCATTGTAACAACCCAGCAGTTCGAAGCGAAGTCTCTGACTCTGCTCCATTCACTCATTAGTCTGCTGTCAGGCTTCAGAGGTTCATTGTAACAACCCAGCAGTTCGAAGCGAAGTCTCTGACTCTGCTCCATTCACTCGCTAGTCTGCCGTCAGACTTCAGAGGTTCATTGTAACAACCCAGCAGTTCGAAGCGAAGTCTCTGACTCTGCTCCATTCACTCATTAGTCTGCTGTCAGGCTTCAGAGGTTCATTGTAACAACCCAGCAGTTCGAAGCGAAGTCTCTGACTCTGCTCCATTCACTCGCTAGTCTGCTGTCAGGCTTCAGAGGTTCATTGTAACAACCCAGCAGTTCGAAGCGAAGACCTTTGAAATTAGTGAGAGTGACCCAAAACATTGAAAAGAGCGGAGAAGAAGGAGTTTAACCATCTTCGTCCTGAGCCCTGAACAACGTCACAACCACAGTGAGCTCATCGTCTTGTTCAGCCCGGAGAAAATCATGCAGGAAATTCATGCAGGTGTATAAGATGATGAGAGGCATTGGTCGTGTGGATAGCCAGAGGCTTTTTCCCAGGGCAGAAACGGCTAACACGAGGGGGAATAGGGTTAAGCTGCTTGGAAGTAGGTACACAGGAGATGTCAGAGCCAAGTTCTTTAAACAAAGGGTGGTGTGTGTGTGGAATGCACCGCCAGCGACGTTGGTAGAGGCGGATACAATAGGGTCTTTTAAGAGACTCTTGGATAGGTACATGGAGCTTAGGAAAATAGAAGGCTGTGCGGGAGGTTAATTCTAGACAGTTTCTAAAGTTACATGGTCGGCACAACATTGTGGGCCAAAGCGACTGTAATGTGTCGTAGATTTCTATGATTCTATGAAATTCAAGGGAAACCTCCTATCCCACAGAGTGGTGACTAGTTGCAAACTGTCATCTCAGCGAGAGGGAGAGGGGAACGGCAGGTGTGGACTTTCATAAACTGATATGGAACAGAAACATGGGTAAGGATCAGATGGGCCGAGTGGCCTCTCTAGTGTACATTTTGAGTGTGATAGAGACAGTAAGTACCTGACACACGGGATTTGATACAGAGCTGATTTATCTTTCACAGCTCCACAATATTAAACATCAGTCTAGTTTAAGTCTAACATCAGCAGAACAGACTCCTCCAATGCTCAGTGACCAGGGTTCAGTCCTGGGTGCGATAAGCAGCCGCCAGAACTGCAGAATCTGACAGTAACATTCCCTCAGGAACCTGCAGCTGCCTTCAGTCACCGTGATGGTTAAATATTTCACACGGAGCTGATTTGAACTTCCTCCCTGATGTGAATTTGCTGGTGTTGCAGCATGTGGGATGATTGAGTAAAACTTTTTGCTCACTCCGGACAGAAATGTGGCCTCTATTTATTGTGAACTCACCGGAGCATCACAAGGTGGATTAACTGAATGAGTCTCTTCACACACACGGAGCAGGTGAACGGCCGCTTCCCAGTGCGAAGCTGTCGGTGTATCTGCGATGGCCGGATGAACCCCTTCCAAAATGAGTGCCAGTGAATGACGTCACGGTGCTATATCATCATGGTAAGGTATCCAATCAGATCACGGACATGGACACGTGTTCGTGCTCTCCTTGTAGCGAGTGGGGCGCTGTCTTCTCCAGCATCTCCGCCCCCACATTCAAGGATCGGCGGCATTCAAGCGATGGTGAACTGACAGATACAGCGGCACTAACGAGCTGTTGTGTTTGAGATTCCTCTGCACAGATCCTTTGACTTTTCTACACTGTTGTAAAATTAAAAGGCATGTCAGTGGATGAAGGACAATATTTCATTTTTCAAAATGGTCTTGACGCGAGCGGTGTAATTTTGTGAAGGTTTATAGCCTTTGTTATAAAACACAGCCATGACTTTTTTAAAACTTAAAACGTCCAATTAATACCTTGGGCAAATAATCAAAGACCAGCCTTATCTTATCATCATCAAAGCTAATCATACCTAACCGACGAGATGGCGAATTATAGTAACCTTTCTTTTCAAGAAACGCAATGATCACAGGTCGAGGTTCCTGTTGAGAAGAGGATTTAAACACTGGGGCTCGGTGTGCCCGGTCTATTCCAGGCGGAGTCTGGACCCACAATTCGTATATTGTTCCTCCTTGATCTATTCTCAAGGCGACAATCTATTGTCTTAGAGATTCAACGATTTTCGATTATTTATCTCCGAACTTCCCCAACTCATCCGTCTTAGTATCGACTCTCGTTACAGCATCCTCATGTTCCTGAATTTGAGTAGTCGGTTCCTGCAACGTGTTTTGAATAGTCTGCAGCAGAATCTCCATTCGTTTAAGCTCTGTGGTAGCCTTTAAACACCCATCCGAATGTGCTTCAGACGTTTCGCTCTGAGCTTTCCGAATTAGCTCCGCAATAGCTTCCCCAGTCACAGAAGGATCCGCTTCTTTTTACCAGTAGTTTTAGCACGAGACATCAACGCTGATTGGATTCAGTAACTTAAAAAGAACGAAGCTGTTCGAGAAACACGTCTACTCCATGCAAGGCCAGTAGGAGGGGAAGGACAGCATTTCAACTCAGATCATCTACTCTCCATGGAGCCTTCTGATAAAAACACTGTCACAGCTCCAAGCAATTTGGAGGAATAATACTTCATCTTCGCAGTTTCGGCACCAGGCACAATATCAAACTCTCTGCTTCCCTCTCTGTGTCAAAATGGATCATTCCTCCCCTTCATCAGTCTGTGACTTGGCTCAGTCTGTCTGTCTCCTTCGCATTCTGAGCATGCGCCACACACACACTGCGATCACATTTTATTTACACGGCTGTGACAAGAGACTTTCTGATTATTATGTCCCTCCCGGCATTTGACGGTGGTAAACTCAGAGTCAGCAATGATATTGAACAACGGGAGTAGGTGTTAGGCTTTTTCGTTGGAGATGATAAACTGCCGGTAGTGTGTGTCTGGATGAGTGGGTCGTTTTCAGACTGGAAGGAGGTAGCGTTTGGTGTACCCCAGAGATCAGTCCCTGACCACAGTTGTTCACAGTTTAATGTCCTGGCGGAGGCAGCGAGATGAGAGATGTCCCAGTCTACTGGTGACGCAGAAAGCGTGGAGTTGGGGGAGGGAAGGCTATTCACATGCAATTTCGTAGCTTTGCAATCAGTACATAGTGCACTGTGAGGCTGCAGTGGCGGGTTCCAATCTGCTAATTAGATTTGCTGACGACACTCCTTTGATCGGCCGAATACCAAATAATAATGAGGCAGCCTACAGAGAAGAAGTCATCACCCCGACACAGTGGTGTCAAGAAAACAATCTCTCCCTCATTGTGACAAAAACAAAGGATCTGGTTGTGGATTAGAGGAGGGATGGAGACAGGGACCAAATTCAAACTTTGCAAGTCTGTTATTGACACAAAATGCAGATTTTAATATTGATCATGACACAATATATTTTATACATTGTTAATGACATAAAAGATATTTACAGATTGTTACTGACAAAGAATCGTATCATTTGTGTTCCGTGTGTTATCTGAATGTACTTGCCTGTGATGCTGCCACAAGTCAGTGTCTCTCTGTACCTGTACCTTCCCGTACTTGTGCACTTGGCAATAAATTCAACAGGACCTGAGAAATCGCAGTGAGATTTGATTATTGATGATCAACTTGGCAGCTCGGTAGGACGAATGTATGCGACAGTACACTGTTAAATGCAAAACCCTGAACAGTGTTGATGATCAGAGGGATCTTAGACTCCAAGTTCATCGCTCCCTGAAAGAGACAGCACAAATTGATCGGGTGGTTAAGCAGGCAAATGGCATGGTTGTCTTTATTAGATGAAGCATTGAGTTCAAAAGTCGGGAAGTTGTGTTGCGGCTGTTACGAGCCTGCGGTCGTACTGTGACTGTTTCTTTAAGAGCGCCGGCGTGAGGAGGCGGGGCTATGACGTCAGTCACAGGCTGACAGCGCTGACTGTGGACTGAACCATAAGAGAGAGAGAGAGATCTGCAGACAGGCAGTCGGCCAGTCTAAAGAGAGAGAGAGAGAGAGACAGGAAAAGCTGATTTCTTCAGATAGTCGCAGCTGAGGCTTGGAACTCTCCTGTGCCCACAAGAGTGGGTTGATCATCGGTACACGGAACCACAACGAACGTGTGTGGCTGTCGCTTCGTACAATCCATAACAGTGGATTTGGGGATATCTTGTGTTAATCCTTGCCTGGGTCTGTTGTGTGGTAACCCCGGGAACACGGTATTCCTGTGACAGGTCACTTTCGCTGATAACTCGTATGTGGACGGATTCAACGGATAAGAACTTCGTCGACGGTTATTTTGATGTAACGGCCTTTTCTCTACGTTTAACCCTGGATTACAAATATCTCTCTCCTATCATTTATTCCGTGGATTACTGAACTTTCCTACTTTACCATCTCAAGACTCTGAGCTTTGTTCCCTCAGGCTCGATAGTCTGGGAATTATATTTACACATGTATACACATAACACTGCTAACTTTTCTTTATTTCTTTAAATTACTATGTTAGTAGATACTAATAAAGAGAATGGGTTTAACATCAAAAGCAGACTCCAGTGTGAACTCCGTTTCTGCTGTTTCGTTTCTAAAACGTTACAGTTCGTAACACAGTTTTATAAAACTAGTTAGACCACATCTGGAGTGTTTCATACAGTTCTGGTCGCCCCCATTCTCGGAAGGATGTCGGGGCTTTGGAGAGGGCGCAGAAGAGGTTTACCAGGACACCTTTGTAAATGGTTCTATTACCGGTATCTATAACTTGTTGATTGATTCTAGACAAGACTTCTTTGATAAAATAAAAAGAGCTTGGTTGGATGACCTAAATTGTCAGATTTCTGATGATAGATGGAATAGAATTCTTAAACGGGTTAATAAATCATCTGTCTGTGCTCGTCATTCTCTTCTACAATATAAAGTGGTTCATAGAGCATACGATTAAGAACAGAAGCTCTCCAGTTTTTACCCGAATGTTTCTCCACTTTGTAATAAATGCAACTCTGCTGATGCCTCGTTAATTCATATGTTTTGGTTTTGCCCTACAATTGAAAAGTTTTGGCGGGAAGTATTCCATGCCTTTTCACAACTTTTTTTGGGTCCAATTTGACCCAAATCCCCTTACTGCCTTGTTTGGTATACCTATCTTTTTAACTAAAAAATCTTTCGACCAAATTGACTCTCTTATTTCTTCCTTTATTTGGAACAATAAGAGACCAAGAATTAATAAGTATAATTTACAAAAATCTAAAAAGATGGTGGTCTTGCACTTCCTAATTTAAGACTGTATTATTGGGATGTGAATAATAGACAATTATGTTTTCGGTTATACTGGCTTGATAAGAAACAAAAATCATTATGGGTTGATTTGGAATTAAAAGCTGTTAAACAATTTCATTTAACTTCAATATTAGCAGCTCCATTACCTTTACAGCTCTCCAAAATTCCAAATTTCAATCTTTACCCGGTTATTAAACAATTCCTACGGATTTGGGTTCAGTTTCGTAATTTTTTTAAATTTGAAACAATTTAGTTGTCTAGTTTTTTATATCGAAACTTTTCTTTTAAACCTTCAACAACTGACCCCATTTTTCTCCTATGGAACAATAAAGGGATCCATTCTTTTAGAGATTTATTTTGTGATGGTCGATTGATGTCCTTTGAAGGGCCAATTGACAAAATTTCTCTCGCTCATACACATTTTTTGGAATATGTTCAGTTCCGACATTTTTTACAACAATGCTTACCTAAGTTTCCATATTTACAAGAATCTGATTTGTTAGATACCATTTTGAAATTGAATCCCTTAGAGAAAGTTTCCATTGGCAGAATGTACAACTTATTTTTGTTACAAATGAGAACATATCACTAAAGATTAAACAAGATTGGGAGAGAGAACTTCATATGATCTTTGTTAATGAAGATTGGCTTCGAGTTTTGAAAAATGGAAATTGTTCTTCTATATGTGCCAACCATTGTTTAATTCAATTTAAAATTGTTCACCGTTATTATTTAACAAAGGAGAGACTATCTAAAATATTTCCTAGTATAGACAAATGCTGTGATATATATAAAACTGAAGTAGCTACTTTGTCACATATGTTCTGGCATGTTCATCATTAACATCGTTTTGGAAGTCTTTATTTCCATCAAGATCTAAAGCTCTGAAAATGAATTTACAACCTAATAGGTTGACTGTTCTATTTGGTATAGTTCCACATCATATTCAGGGTATTTCATCTTCAGATCAACATGTAATTGCATTTGTTACACTATTGACAAGAAGAGCTATTTTATTAAAATACAAAGATACTTCTTCCCTTGCATTAATTGAATGGTTTTCTCAAGGAATCTTATGTCTTAGTTTGAAAAAAAATTAGGAGAACTTTTGATGCTCGATTCGATTTTGAGAGAAGATAGAGTTCTTTGCCAAATATTATCATTTAATTTCAATTATGCTATATGGATTCCTTCCAATTTTATTTTTTTATAAATATGAAATGGCGGTTGATGATTCTATTTTTATATTTAGATGATGGTTAAACGTATTGCTCCGGGGGGTTGATTCCTAATGGTTTTTTCCCTTTTTTGTTGTTAGTGGGTTCCCCCCTATTAGATGGGGTTCTTTATTTCCTTCATTTTCCTATATATATTTTCCATTTTTATATTTTACGATTAGTTTTTTCCTTCAACTTTATTAATTATATACATATTAATCTATTGAAGTCTTGTTTCATTCTGTAGCTGTAGAAGATTAT
This sequence comes from Hypanus sabinus, assembly GCF_030144855.1. Lineage (NCBI taxonomy): Eukaryota > Metazoa > Chordata > Chondrichthyes > Myliobatiformes > Dasyatidae > Hypanus > Hypanus sabinus. Next base: position 9,814 of record NW_026779524.1, on the reverse strand, counting down.
GTACTAGTAAAAAAGATTCTAAAAATGAAAAATGAAAATGACAAAACAACAATGTAACAAAGCATTATAGCTGCAGAGATAGTGCAGTGCAGATAGACGTATGGTGCAGGGTCACGTCGAGTTACATTCTGAGGCCGAGTCCATTTTATCATTCATTTGGCTTCGAACTACAGACAGGAAGCCGTCCTTGAGCCGGGTGGTTCGCGCTTTAAGGCTTTTGTATCTCTTCCCCGATGGAGGAGCGGGTTTGCAGCGAGAATGTCCAGGTTGTGAGGGTCTTTGAGTACATGGCCTGCTTTTGCGAGGGAGGGGATGTGTAGGAAGAGTCCATGGAGTGGAGGCTTGTTTCTCTGATGGTCTCTGCTCTCCAAAGTACTCTGCAGTTCCTTGCAGTCATGGGCTGAGCAGTAGCCAGACGAAGGCGTGAAGTATCGACAAGAAGCTCAGAGACCTCGGCCTTCACCCTGCCTTGTGTCGCTGGATCCTGGACTTCCTGTCAGATCGCCGGCAGGTGTTAAGTGTGGGCTCGCTCACCTCTCTCTCTCTCTCTCTCTCTCTCTCTCTCTCTCTCTCTCTGACCCTCAGCACACATACCCCACAGGGTTGTCTTCTTGCCCCCTCCTTTTCTCTGTGCACCCATGAGTTGTGTCGCCACCCACAGCTCCAATCTGCTAATTAAATTTGCTGACGACACTACACTGACTGGCCTAATCTCACATAATAACGAGGCAGCCTACAGAGAAGAAGTCATCACCCCGACACAGTGGTGTCAAGAAAACAACCTCTCCCTCATTGTGACAAAAACAAAGGAGCTGGTTGTGGATTACAGGAGGAATGGAGACAGGGAGCAAATTCAACATTTCCCAGTCTGTTATTGACACAAAATGCACATCTTATTATTGATCATGGCACAATGTATTTTATATATCGTTAATAACTTAAAACATATTTACAGATTGTTACTGACAGAGAATCGTATAACTTGTGTTCCGTGTGTTATCTGAATGTACTTGTCTGTGATGCTGCCGTAAGTCAATGTTTCTCTGTACCTGTACCTTCCCGTAATTGTGCACTTGGCAATAAATTCAACAGGACCTGAGAAATCTCAGTGAGATTTGATTAGTGATGATCATCTTGGCAGCTCGGTAGGTCGAATGTATGCGACAGTACACTGTTAAATGCAAAACCCTGAACAGTGTCGATGATCAGAGGGATCTCAGACTCCAAGGAGGCGGGGCGATGACGTCAGTCACAGGCTGACAGCGCTGACTGAGGACTGAACCATAAGAGAGAGAGAGAGCGATCTGAAGACAGGCAGTCGGCCAGTAAAGAGAGAGAGAGAGAGAGAGAGAGAGAGAGAGAGAGAGAGAGAGAGGGGGGGGGGGAGGGAGAGAGGGAGAGAGAGAGAGAGGGAGAGAGAGCGAGAGAGAGAGAGAGAGAGAGAGAGAGAGAGAGAGAGAGAGAGAGACTGGAAAAGCTGATCGCTTCAGTTAGTCGCAGCTGAGGCTTGGAACTCTCCTATGCCCACAAGAGTGGGTTGATCATCGGTACACGGAAACACAACGAATGTGTGTGGCTGTCACTTCGTATAATCCATAGGAGTGCGGTTTGGAATATGTTGTGTTAACCTTTGCCGGGGTATGTTGTGTGGTAACCCCTGGAAGACGGTATTCCTGTGACAGGTCACTTTCGCTGATAACTCGTATGTGGACGGATTCAGCGGATAAGAACTTCGTCGACGGTTATTTTGAAGTAACGGCCTTTTCTCTACGTTTCACCCTGGATTACAAATATCTCTCCCCCATCATTTATTCCGTAGATTACTGAACTTTCCTACTTTACCATCTCAAGACTCTGAGCTTTGTTCCCTCAGGCTCGAAAGTTTTGGGATTTATATTGACACATATATACACCGAACACTGTCAACTTTCCTTTATTTCATTAAGTTACTATACACTAATAAAGAGAATGTTTTTAACACCAAAACCAGACTCCTGTGTGAACTCTATTGCTGCTGGTTCGTTTCTAAAACGTTTCAGTTCGTAACACAGTTTTATAAAACTAGTTAGACCATATCTGGAGTGTTTCATACAGTTTTGGTCGCCCCCATTCTCGGAAGGATGTCGGGGCTTTGGAGAGGGCACAGAAGAGGTTTACCAGGACCCTGCCTGGATTAGAGGGCATGAGCTATAACGAGAGGCTGGACAAACTTGTGTTGTTTTCTCCAGAGCGGCGCAGGCTGGGGTGAGACTGGATGGACGTTTATAAGATTACGAGAGGAATAGATAGAGTGGACAGACGATATATTTTTCCTGGGGGTTGAAATGTCTAATACATTTAAGGTGAGAGGAGATGTGAGCGGCAAATTTGCTTCTTTCCACAGACTAATGAGTAGCTGGAGTCTCTGCCTGGGGGGGGGGGGGATCCACCAATCCCGACACGTGATCCCGTTTGCCCCTCCCATTTAACCGCAGATGCCGCGCGTCTGTTCCCGGGCCCCGCCTCCCGATGATGTAACAATCTCTCCGCGCATGTTCACAGTCTCCGGGTGGACGGTGTTATCCTCTCCGCTCAGAGCTGAAGTTGGTCGGCCGTGTGATCGGGAAAGATTTTCGTCTCTTCCGTCGGGATCACTGTCTGGGGTCCGAAGATATCACTTTCCCATCGGTAAGTACTGAGCCGGATCCCGAGCGGGGAGATCCGATGTTGGCCGTGAGCACCGAACTGAGGGCCAGTTAATCATTTATTTTCCAGGTATCTGGGCTCGTCAGAAATGTGTCGACTCCACTTAATCTACATTAAACGATCCAAACTAGGAGCCCAGGCTGTCTGTTTCTGCAGAATTTAAATATAAGTCCCGCCGACAGGTCACGTGAGGCTGTGTGTTGCAGATTCGCCCCGCCCTCCGCGTTGTGACACAAGATCACGTGGTGTGATTTTGGCTACTGAGTCCCATTAATTTCCCGAACTCGTCTCGCTTCCAGAGGCTCCTCGCTTTTGTCCCTGAGAGAAATGATTAAATTAAAGACGGTACTTAAGGAGTCCATTTAGAATGTGCTGACACAGAAAGAGCGTGCAAAGCAACTTGCAGGGCAACGTATAAACCAATTTGCAAAATCAGGATGAAACAATAGCTTGCTGATTAAAGAAGCGATACGGGTAACGGGAAGACATGCTTGACGGTTGAACAATAACGGTGTTAATGCGCTGAGGCTGATAAGTGGGCCAAAGGGTAATCACATTTGTAATTTTGTAATGAGATTAAGGAAGAATGTCTGCACCTCACATGGGTGCAACTCACAAAGTCGTAAACAAGTAGGGTATAAAAAACTGTGCAAAGTGTAATTCGGCACTCAATCTAGCAGGAGCTGGTTGGGTCCGATTCTGCAGACTCGAAAAATAAAGTTTACCGTTCTGCAAATTGCTGAGACTCAGTGTGTTTCTGACAACGTGGGGGCTCGTCCGGGATCCACACTCCGGCCGCGGTGGACACGAGGAAGGACATCGGAGACGGTGCACCCCGCCGAGTTTGGCGGTCCCTGACTCCTTGCTCGTCGCTCCGACGCGGCTTGAGCGAGTGATATCCGGACAGCGCAGAGCGGTAAACGGGGAGAAGGGGACAGTACCTGGTACTGGAAGTCCCCAGGACGCACCGGGTAAGTGCCTACTATTATAGTAGAAGGGTGCGGGAATAAGTAAGGACGGAGAAGACCGGGATCGCTACCCGGGGGTCCTCCTGATAAAGTTTACCGTTCTGCAAATTGCTGAGACTCAGTGTGTTTCTGATCGTTGTCAGAAACACACTGAGTCTCAGCAATTTTCAGAACGGTAAACTTTATTTTTCGAGTCTGCAGAGTCGGACCCAACCAGCTCCTGCTAGATTGAGTGCCGAATTACACTTTGCACAGTTTTTTATACCCTACTTGTTTACGACTTTGTGAGTTGCACCCATGTGAGGTGCAGACATTCTTCCTTAATCTCATTACAAAATTACAAATGTGATTACCCTTTGGCCCACTTATCAGCCTCAGCGCATTAACACCATTATTGTTCAACCGTCAAGCATGTTTTCCCGTTACCCGTATCGCTTCTTTAATCAGCAAGCTATTGTTTCATCCTGATTTTGCAAATTGGTTTATACGTTGCCCTGCAAGTTGCTTTGCACGCTCTTTCTGTGTCAGCACATTCTAAATGGACTCCTTAAGTACCGTCTTTAATTTAATCATTTCTCTCAATGTCCTGGAGCTTTATGGCTGTTGTGTCTTCTCCCGGACTGGGGTGGGTGAGAAAGGAGAACGTCCCAGGTTGTGGGAATCTTTTATATCACTGCCTGCTTTACCGAGGACTGATCTGGATCCAAAAGACTGTGCAGTTCCTCTCAGTCACGGGCGGAGCAGTTACCATGCAAAGCGTGAAGTGTCCGGATGGGAAATTCTATAGTGTGTTGATAAAAATTTGGTGAGGATCAAAGTATATATGACAAAGTGCTTGTTGTTTCTTCTATCTTTGTCATTTTTGTATAATTAATTCAGTAGCTGCGGTGTGTTCTGACGTCTCCGGACCGGCTTTTCCATGTTTACAACAGTAGAAATAGACCCGTGAGTCTGGTGTTCAAACTGTGTGAGAGGACCCCTCACTGTCACCAGTCTGTCACTCGGTGGAAATCAGGCAGAATCTCAAGTTGCACTAAAAACAAAATGTTAGAAGTCATTCTGACAAAACGTCATTAACCTGAATTGTAAAGTTTGTTCCCCTCCCCGTAGCTGTTCCTTACCTGCTGAGTGTTTCTGGTAATTCCACTTTCTTTTTATTACATTTAACCTGGAAATGGAAATGACTCGATCTGTGATAGTAGAACAGTAAAGAAAGCAGAACTTTTCCCTGTCAATTATCCTGCAACCAGTTTGTCTGTTATTGCTGGAAATGTGTTCAGTACAGTTGTTGCTAACGAGGTTCACATGAATAATCTCAGGAGTGATAGAGATGGTTCTGGACCTGGAGTTCAGAGGGACGGTGGGGGTGGTGGAGGGATGTATGGTTAAGTAAACCTACCAAATGCTGAAAAGCCTGGATACTGTGGACATGGAGACAATGTTTCCATTAGGCGGAGAGTCTGTGATCTGACAGCACAGTCTCAGAATAATGATGCTTCCAGTTAAAATTCAGTTGAGAATTTTTTTTTGCCATTAGGTGTCCGAAGTGTGGAATTTGTTGCCAGAGAGGTTGGTTGAGGCTGCGATTTGGGTATATTTATGACAGAGATTAATATATTCATGATTGCTAAGTAGCTTCAGGGTTACAGGAGGAAGGCAGGAATATAGTGTGGGAATAAAAATCAGCCGTGTTTGAGTGGTGGATCAGATCAGATGGATCAAATCACCTAATTCTGTTCCTTATGTCTTACCATAACTGAATGATGGCTCCTTCTTATCCCATATTCTTTTGTGTCATGTGAGGGACAATAAAAGATTGTTCACTGAGATCATTATATCTGCCTTCAACGTTTAAATTTCAGTGAGTTTTGTTCCTAGTAACATTAAGCAGAAATGTTTGGTCCTCCTTTGTATTGTTAATGTGCTTCATTATCTTTGATGTTAAAGTTAGTCCTGCAGTGAGAGATTTATTGGAAGAAAACCCAGGACTGAAGACGAGGGAACAGCAACAAGTGAACCAGCCCGAGGACTGAGAGCATCAACTGGAGAGAACCCATCTGACTCGGAGATTCCGGTGATTCAGTCAGGAGAAAGTTTGGTGAGTCTCATTTACTCAAACACTGGTCCTTTAGACATTACATACCTGTACAAGGGAAGGTAGGAAACAGCTGGAGTGAGACTGTATGTGCTCTGAAGAACCAGTTATGCCTCTGTCAGACCCAGTTGCAATCACTCCAGGTCTGGTACTGTTCTTCCAGCAGGCCAGCCCTTTGAAACCAATCCCATTCTGTGGAAGTCAAATCCGGAGAGAGTCTCTCAGAGACTGTATTAGTACAAACTCTTTATTCCAAGTATCTGGGGCTTACTCAGTTAGTCACTCAAACAGGAACAGTCAATGACTGTTCCCACCCAATCCACTAACTGACTAGCAATTCCCCTTCACCACAGATATATCCATCCAGATACTCCCCACACTAGACAGGCTGGAACCAAATTTATTTACTACATGACAGGCTGGAGCCCTAAAGACAAATGACAAAATAGTCATAATGGCTTCCACACACAGAACAGACTGAAACTGTCCTATCTCTGCGCATGAACACACAAGGTGATGAGAGTCCTGAAACCCTAGCCAGCTACCCTCAAGAAGAAATATGGCTCAGCATGGCTTAGTACATCTGTTGATCATCAGCAGTTTCTTTCAGAAAAACAGGCTGTTATTTTTTAACGGCGTTAAACTGTACTTCATTATTCCCTCCTTTTTGAACATTACATGAGCAACAAAACAGTAATTTTTTACAGAGAAAGCAACCAAGTACAGCTTTGACTTCTTAGTGGGAAAAACAGCATACATCAGTAATTATAACAATGATACGTACAACTATTAGGACATAATGCAATATCATGCTCAACATATTACAAACAGGCCTTCGAAGATCACTTTTTCGACCCTTCCGTGAACCCGTGTAAATCCTGCCCTACTCTCTTGATGCTGTCAGTCTCCTAGGCAGTGTGCTCGGAGAGGGATGTAGTGTTATTAGACATATCAGGGATAAAGGTGCAGCATTCTGTGTCAATAATAGCACAAGCTCCCTCTTCTCAGCTGGGATAAAATCTAAAGCCGTACGATTCTATACGACTGTTTGCCAGATTGCAATCATTTCAGTGGGTGTTTCTGTTACTTGGGCCTGTGTTTCTGTCAGGGCCCCTGCAGTATTGTGGCCAGCTCCTCAAGTACTGTAGCCAAATTAATTATCCTGGCTACGCCATAGGAGAGAAAAACTATCATCAAAGATCGCTCAGTCTCAGTTATTCCTCTCCGCTGCTGGGCACCTGCAGTTATGGCCAGGAAGCATGTTTCCCAGTGTAGGAAGTTCTGTTTGGTGGGGGCCTGAGATACATCCGTCAAGACACTGTGTCTGTCAGGGCCCCTAGTTCTACCCATTTGGCATAAGTGTGACAGAGACAGGAAAATCTTAACTGGATGCTGGGGTGAGCCCTCTCAAAGACATAAACACAAACACCACTGTTACGCACCCGTAACGGTTTAAATGAACCAGCAGCTATCGACAACACCTGGATTCGAGTTTTGATGTTAAAAGCGCTGTCTTTATTAGTATCTACTTGTATAACAACTTAAGCAAAATAATCTAAAGTTAAAGGTGTTATGAGTACACACATGTGTAAATATAACTCCCAAACCACTGAGCTCAGGGAATACCAAGCTTAAAGTCTTGAGATGGTGAAGCATAAAAGTTCAGTTAAGCCATGGAGTAAATGACGAGAGAGATATTTTTAATCCAAGGTGAATGTCGAGAGAAGGCAACTACATTGAATTCCACAAATTCCACGGTGGTAAAACAGGATAACAGTCACGGTAGGTCTTATCCATTGTTGTTCCAAATCCACATACGAAATATCACCAAAATTAGCTTATCACAGGGATAAGTCTTCAAAGGGTATGACCACCCAAGCAAGGGTTAACGCACAGGTAGATTCCACAAGGTACTCCCAATCCAGATCCAACACACGAAGTATTACCGACAGTGATTTCCACAGAATATCCCTTCTCACAAGTGTTTACCACATAACACACCCGAATTCTGCTAAGGGTTAACAAAAGTGGTAGCCAGGAGATACTCCAACAAATCCCCATTTTGATTATACGAATTATCACCAACAGTGATTGATCACAGGGGTACCTCTTCAAGTGAAATTACCACACCCAGGCAAGGGCTAGCACAAGTGGTCCTCACAGGATACTCCCAAACCAACAGATCCACTCCAATGGATCAAACAAAGTGACAATCCCACATTCGGTATACAATGGATGAATAATCCTTGCTTCAATGAAACAAACTGGGAAGTGTAAACACGCTGCGTGGTCAAATAGTTCAGCGTGCGTTCGTGTTCTCTCTCTCCCCCCTCTCTCCCCCCCTCTCTCCCCCCTCTCTCCCCCCCTCTCTCCCCCCTCTCTCCCCCCCTCTCTCCCCCCCTCTCTCCCCCTCTCTCCCCCCCTCTCTCCCCCCCTCTCTCCCCCTCTCTCTCCCCCCTCTCTCTCCCCCCCTCTCTCTCCCCCCTCTCTCTCCCCCCCTCTCTCTCCCCCCCCTCTCTCTCCCCCCTCTCTCTCCCCCCCTCTCTCTCCCCCCCTCTCTCTCCCCCCCTCTCCCCCCCCTCTCTCCCCCCCTCTCTCTCCCCCCCCTCTCTCTCCCCCCCCTCTCTCTCCCCCCCCTCTCTCTCCCCCCCTCTCTCTCCCCCCCCTCTCTCTCCCCCCCTCTCTCTCCCCCCCCTCTCTCTCCCCCCCTCTCTCTCCCCCCCCTCTCTCTTCCCCCCCTCTCTCTTCCCCCCCTCTCTCTCCCCCCCTCTCTCCCCCCCTCTCTCCCCCCCTCTCTCCCCCCTCTCTCCCCCCCTCTCTCCCCCCCTCTCTCCCCCCCTCTCTCCCCCTCTCTCCCCCCCTCTCTCCCCCCTCTCTCCCCCTCTCTCTCCCCTCTCTCTCCCCCCTCTCTCTCCCCCCCTCTCTCTCCCCCCCTCTCTCTCCCCCCCTCTCTCTCCCCCCCTCTCTCTCCCCCCTCTCTCTCCCCCCCTCTCTCTCCCCCCCTCTCTCTCCCCCCCTCTCTCCCCCCTCTCTCCCCCCCCTCTCTCCCCCCCCTCTCTCCCCCCCCTCTCTCTCCCCCCCCTCTCTCCCCCCCCTCTCTCTCCCCCCCTCTCTCTCCCCCCTCTCTCTCCCCCCCTCTCTCTCCCCCCCTCTCTCTCCCCCCCCTCTCTCTCCCCCCCTCTCTCTCCCCCCCCTCTCTCTTCCCCCCCTCTCTCTTCCCCCCCTCTCTCTCCCCCCCTCTCTCTCCCCCCCTCTCTCTCCCCCCCTCTCTCTCCCCCCCTCTCTCTCCCGCCCTCTCTCTCCCCCCCCTCTCTCCCCCCCCCTCTCTCTCCCCCCCTCTCTCTCCCCCCCTCTCTCTCCCCCCCCTCTCTCTCCCCCCCTCTCTCTCCCCCCCCTCTCTCTCCCCCCCCTCTCTCTCCCCCCCCTCTCTCTCCCCCCCCTCTCTCTCCCCCCCTCTCTCTCCCCCCCTCTCTCTCCCCCCCTCTCTCCTCCCCCCCTCTCTCCTCCCCCCTCTCTCTCTCTCCCCCCCCTCTCTCTCCCCCCCTCTCTCTCCCCCCCCTCTCTCTCCCCCCCTCTCTCCTCCCCCCTCTCTCTCTCTCCCCCCCTCTCTCCCCCCCAGAAAGCTGCCGGCTGACGTCACTCAGGCACTATCTCTTAAAATGACAATCCACGGCAAGAAACCTAGAGGTTCATCACTCTCCACTATCAACCAATACAATTTCCTTTAGTCTGAGAGAGTCCTTCTACTTAGTTCCTTCAGTAACATCTTTGCAGTCTCTTCAATGTATTGCCCCTTCAGTTTCACAGTCATCGGAGTGGTCAGTAACACTTCATATGGTCCTCTCCACCAAGGTCCAACTTTCCCTCTATCCCAGTTCCTGATCAGGATAAATTCCCAGGTTCTATGGTGGGATAGTCACTCCTCCCTGCTGGGTAGTTCTCTTCCTTGTAAGCCTGTCATACCTGTGAATGTAACGCTTGGAAAATTTTGGTTAGTTGGCATATTTATTTCCCCATCTCTTCCAATATCTAATTTTGCTGGTAGGCTTTCTGGGAGCAATGGTGC